>NW_017670281.1:337253-450519 GCF_001879085.1 Nicotiana attenuata
AGGGACGCCTTATTATTATTTGATCCTGGTTCCAGTTTTTCATATGTATCGTCATATTTTGCTCATAATTTGGATATGCCCCCGTGAGTCTCTTGTTTCATCTGTTCAAGTATCTACTGCTGCGGGCAATACTATTATTGTGGACCGCGTATATCGGTCTTGTAGGAACGGCTTTTGCACGAACCTCTTTGAATCCACACCTTTCAGGATCGGGGGTGCGCTCAGAATCTAGTCGACCCTAGAGTTGTAGGTCTCGACCTTTTCGTCATTGGCTTCTACCTTCCTCTCGCCCGACTCGATCCTCCTTGTGAGGTCCTCGAGCATCTTTATGAAGGCGGGGTCGAGTGCCGACCCGTTGTTTCTTTACCTCTCTAGTACCTACTCGGCTAGGGGAGCCGTCCCCGGTGCCACAATGCTGGGAGTTTTCTGATGACTTTGCAGCTAAGCGATCGCCAACTGTTGTGCCTGTAACATTTCTAAAATAACGGGAGGGATGACCTCTCGTTCTCCCCTAGCTGGGGTTTTTTGAGCTTCTTGTTGATATTCTTGGTGTATGCTCCTTTTAGTGTGGGAGCTTATTTCAACGTGTTGAGCATTGCGCAAGACCACATCCACGGGAATCGATTCTGGTGCATTCTCAGGGTTTTCTGGTGTCACGCCAACACCTGGGATGTCAACACCATTTTCTACATGGTCTTCAAGATCAATGTTTTCACGTGCATTTACTGAGTTAGACATTTTGACCTGAAACCAAAGATCTTGGACAAGAAAAAGTATGAAAGATAACTTGCGATATGTAGCTAAACCATGAAGAGATAATCACAGTTATTTTTAGCCCCACGGTGGGCCCCAATCTGTTTATAGTGAAAATGATAATTACAATTAAATTTGATTTTGTGGTTCTAAAAATACGTGATCTATTTTTCTGTTATTTGTTAAGAAATTGACGCTAAATAAAGGATTAGAAATCAAGATTGCAGCTTAGAAATTGTATGATAATCCTTCAACCCCTTTCTTCTCGTCATCATCTCCCTTGAAGATGTCATTTTGGAAGATCGAGATGAGGCCACCGAGGAGGCGGTGCTCGAACATACTGCAGCCGAGGATATATTAGACTCTTGGATTTCATTGTATGTATTTTCTTTTTGCTTCTTTCTTTATGTTTAAGGATCCCTCGTGGGATTTGTAATCATGTGTAAGGACCCCTTGTGCACTTTGTAACCGTTATTGGAAAAGATATCTCTTAAATTTGTCTATGATTTATGCTTTATTTCCCTTTACCTACATTTGCGAAGAATCAGAATGCATGATTCTACTGACAAGTACGGATATCGAGCTTGGGCGTAAGTGTTTTTCTTACTTTTGATTAATTAACACAATTCCCTGTAGAATCTTTTTCCGTTACTTGGACCGGGTCTGGATTGGATTGATAAACTCGGGCTATCGGGGTCCTACTCTTCGAGTTGAATTAGAATAGGGGCTCTGAATTTTCAGCACGGGACTTAGCCTTTTAGACCCCGCGATAGACCTCGATGAGGGGGATTTACCTGGAATTCTAAAAATAAGGATAGCCGTTAGGCTCTCGGGTGCAGTCCCCGAGTGGGGGTTTTCTCAAGCTCGGGCTACCTCGAAGCTTGCTTTGAACTCAGTGTAGATGGACTTAAGGTGTCACAAATAGATCTCGGATGGGGCTTACCCTGGTTTAGATGGTACCTCGAGGCCAAGCCCATATGAGTATGTTTTTAGAGCTTATATTCTTTTAAGAGAGGTCCTCGAGATCGGGTACCATCTCGAGGCTTAGGATTATGTCAATGGCTCCTTGGAGCGCATCCCCTTCTTGGTGGAGATCTTCGAGATCGGGTACCATCTCCGGCTGTGCAATGATTTCAATGACTTCCAAAAGCCTATCTTCTTTCTAACAGCGGTCCTCCCAAGATTGGGTATTATATCGGGACTTGTAATGATGGCAATGGCTTCCTGGAGCGTATCTTCTTTTTTAACAGAGGTCCTCGAGATCGGGAACCATCTTGGGACTTGGTCAATGCGGGGTCTCTGACCCCAAAACGTCGTATGGCGGCGTCAAGTGTATTACATGGTTACGAAATGACCAAGGAGATTCTGTTGGCACATTTTCCCAAGGCGAGAAATGTTTTAGCTAGTATTTTTAATCGACCTTTGAGGCAAGCGGATAATCGCTGCTTTTCCATATATAGGGTAGTCTTCCCCCTTTAGAAGATTCTGCTATTCTGAGTAGCTATCCTCCTTTTTTGAGCTTTCTTTTCTTGTGTCATGGCTATCACTATTTCGGTTCCGAGGGCTTTGCTCAGATTTTCTAGTTTTATCATTGTCATGGCTGCCACATCAAGGTCTGCTCGGCGAGGAGAAGGGAGTTCCGCCGTTAAAGGGTTTTTGAACCAAGATGCTTGGGGTCATAGGGAGTATGTTTCGAAGTTTATTTCCTCAGTAGGAGAGGAGTATCTTAAGTCAGTGAGGGGAGACTGTGGATGTGGGGACAAGGTAGTACTGCAGGTACTTTCCCTGGGAGAGAGCATTATGGATCATTGTTGAGGGGTTTTAACGTATACACGTACCCCTTCACGCTAGGCCCCCTTGATAGGGTTGTGCTTGATTTCTATCGAAAATAATGGGTCACCTTGGCACAGATTCACCCGTAATTTTGGTAGATAAAATTGATGATGAGGTTCTTTGCAGAGAGACCGAGACTTGAATTCACGCTTAGTCACCTTATCAGGATGCATCGGCCTTTTCACCATCGAGGTCCACTAACCTTAGGATGCGGATCCACCACACCTTTCATTGTCGATGACGAAGAAGACAGAGATCGGGAATGGATGAGCCGATTCGTTCGAGAATGGACTGTTGATGTTATCCCCGTGGAGTTTCTGTCATTCCTTGAGGACTGGAATTTTACACGTAAGTGGTTCACTTGTGCCTTCGTAGTTTTGCTTATGGCATAGACAGGTTCTGTAAATGCGCCTTCCTTTCCCTTTCTACACCAATTTCATGGACGCTGTACGAGGTACCCGACCTGATAGACTGGGCTCAGAAGCCGGCGACTTGCTCGACTTACATTGAGCGTAAGTGGGAAGTTCTGTCTAAAGGGAGATGGGAGGCCAAACACCATAATACACGCTGTGTGGTTTTCTCATTTAAGGGCACTTAAAATTTACGCATACTAACCCCATCACCGTAGGCATCGGGGAATCCTTCGGGGGAAGAGCGTGTCCTCTTGAAGGGAGAGAAGGGTTGTCAGCTTCTAGGCTACGGAGCGATAATAATAAGCAAAAAGGGCTTTCATAGGGTAGCGATGCTTTCAGAAAGACGAGTCCATGCCGGGGGCTTGGAGTGGATGCGTATTCCCCCTCGAAGGTACTTCGAGGGATGTTCGAAACTAGGAGCCGCATACGCTAAGCGATCATGTCCCCATCGGGTGGTCTTCCTCCGGGATAGGTGGATCCAGACTAGTAGATTTGCGCTCAACTTTCGAGGAAGCTCAGCGGCTCTATTTCGAGGTGGGTTTTCTGCCGTCCGTGTCGATTTTATAGTCTTGCAGTTTTTATTCTCTCGTCGAGTTTCTGTTTCATAGGCTTTTGACAAGCTCAAGTTCGAGCTACTTCATTGTGAGGCCATGCTGCGAAAAGCCGTGGAAAGGGAGAAGTCCCTTAGGATTCTTTATGATGAGAGAGAAGACGAGTTGGCGCGCTTGAGGTGCGAGGTGAGTCGAAGCCTGAACTATAAAACCTACCTCGAGGAATAGGTACTCACTACTCTAGTTGAGGCGCATGTCCTCTTTTCTATTCCTCAGGCTGACGTTTCATTTGTTTTAGCTGAAGAAGAAGACTGGAGACATGGAACGCCTTAGGAGTGAAGATGTTCAAGCCAAACGTGAGTATGATGAGTTTAAGGCTCGGGCGGACGCTCATACTGTAACAGAAATGGGCGCACTAGCTAAAGCTTCTACCCTCAAGGTTCGACTTTGCTTAGCTCCCGCGAATAGTTTTGTCCAAACAGATATGATTACAGAGCTTGAGTCCAAGATATTG
The DNA here is from genome assembly GCF_001879085.1 of Nicotiana attenuata. Classification (NCBI taxonomy): domain Eukaryota; kingdom Viridiplantae; phylum Streptophyta; class Magnoliopsida; order Solanales; family Solanaceae; genus Nicotiana; species Nicotiana attenuata. The sequence continues at coordinate 341,318 of NW_017670281.1, forward strand.
AAAATAAAAGCCGAAGTTGTGGATGCCTAGGCCGAAGCCGTAATAAGCCAAACTAAGACTGATAAGAAATTGGCAGTCTATTTGAAGGATGCTATCGATTGTCGAGCTGAGCTAAGAAGGGTCTCGATTGCGAGAGCAGGAGCGGAGTATACATGGTGCAAATCTCGAAGGGAAACCCTCGAGGAGATAACCGTTAGGGGTTTTGACCTCTCGGAAGACGTAAAACAGGCGAAGGAGGATGAACGTGACGCTAAGTCCCTTTTGTCTGATATCGAGGATGGAGAAAAAATACGCCGACGGGCCGTAGTCCTCGGGGGATGGGGGGAGGAGGTAGATTAGGCCTTTCTTTTTCTGATTTTGTATTTAGTGTTCTTATAGAACTTTGTAAATGAAGCTGGTATTCCCTTGCATACATGTATGAAAGGAAGCCTCGTATTTTTGTTTTTCAAGCATTTTTTTGTTTTGATATTTGTCGGGTTTTGGTCGGATGAATTGGGCTTTGGTTTGAAAGGAATCCTTAGATCCATAATATGGAACTGGGGCTCATTGGGCTGGCCCGTAGGCTCTTACGCTCTTCGGTTGGCACGACCTTTTAATATAAGCCGACGTTTGAGTTCTTTTGCTTTTTCTCTTAGGCATATTTAGTTAACTATTTTGGGTTACAATCTCCAAGATGGGTTTTGAATTGAGCTCATTTGACCCTCAAGCTTTTGAATTTAAAGGCGGCCATTAGGCTCTTACGCGTTTTGGTCAGTACAACCTATTGTATGGGCTAACGACAATGGCTATGCATTGGGTCGGTACGACCTTTTATATGTGCTGGTGACAGTGGCTCTTATGCTTCTGGTCGATACGACCTTTTATGTGAGCCGGCGATAGTGGCTTTTAAGCTATGGGTTGATGCGACCCCTGATGTATGCTTTATTTTTCCCCCATTAAGGATTTTTGGAATTATGTTTGCTCGACTCTTTGACGTTTTGATAAAAAAACTTCAATTGTGACTCGTTATATGGCGATGATCGAGCACCTCGGGAGGTTTGGCTTAGTGGCTGAGTATCTTGAAGCTTGTATTTAGGAGCTGACATGGTCGAAGCTCTTTTGCCTATGTCGAGGGTAGCCTGTTTTAACCGGTTCTTTGCGAAGTATATTCAATGAAATTGAAGGCCTGTGATTTTATAGCGACGCTCGGGCGTCTCCGAGTCGCATTAGTTTGGCAGAAATATCCTTGTGATCATAGTCATAGTGTTTTGCCACAGCCTTTCAGTTCCCTAGTGAAGTAGTTTCAGCGTCTATATTGAGGGTATGCCTTTTTAGGGGTGTTAGAAGTTCGATATATAGCCTTAACATTGAGATCAGGTTTATGCCTTTAGTAAGGTCTTACAAGTTATACATGCCTTTGAGGTCTTAGAGTTATTTCACTTGGTACAAGTGTTTTTCATGCCTTGCTTGAGGTCCCACAGATTTTACATGCCTTATATAGGTCTTGCGGGACCAAGGCTGTCCGCTTGTGGTGTTGCGGCCTCGGGTTTTGATAAGTCGATGGAGGTGGTGATTGGCAGAAGTCCCTGAATTCATCGAGGGTTTCTTGGTTCAGGAGCCATTACTTGTAATCTTAGTACTGCCTCATTGAGGGCTTATGATTTCGTGGTTTCCAACACGTAGGTCACGTGGCCTTGAGTTTTCGACGCTAGTCCCCGAGTGTTCGGGACATTTTTGGCTCTGGAGTTGTTTTGTGATCCTAACGTTGCCTCACTAAGGGCTTATGAGTTTGGAGCTTCGACCTGGGGGTCGCATTGTTCAAATTTGTTGACGCCAATCCCCTAGTGTTCGCGATGTCTTTGATAGATGAGCCATTTTTGAAAAACTACCAAGCTTCTTTGAAACGCAAAATCCTTTCCGAATGTATTCTTTGATTTCTTGGTACAAGTATACATGTCTTTTCTATTAAGGGCTTAGTTATTCTATGCGGGCACAGTTCATTCGACCGTTTGGCCCGATACATTGTTTTCCCTATCGAGACCCTGTTCAGCATATCTTAGCTTCTCAGAAGAGGTGAACTTTCGAGGGGATACCCCCAATATTCGAGTTTGATTGTAAGAAAAGCCTTGAATACTTGTTGAGTTTTCCTTAGGTAGCATATAGATGTTGCCTCATTAAAAACCTTGCCGGTAAAACCCTTCTTGGGATAAAAACCCGATCGAAGAAAAAGAGTGCAACTCATGCTTTTGAAACCTAAAGGCCTTCGAGTTGGGAAACGCTTCAGTTGTTTCGATCGGATACCTTCACTTAGGTTACTGTAAGATGTATTTGAAAAAGGGTGGGGGGACCTTACCTTAGTACTGATGGCGTTTCAACCCCTGATATGTCTCCATTGTTTGTCACGAGGACGCCGTACGGTCCTTTGCTTCGTTCGGTTCGGACTTACCCGAGGTTGTAGCTTCTTTTCGCTATTTCACTGTTTGCTTATCCTTTGGTTCTTTCGAAGGTGGAGGCACTGGTGTCGGCGCTACATCATGTACTGCGAACATTTCTCTTGTCGCATGTTGTTCCCCGTAGACAGTTTTTATCCTATCTTTTGTCCGGAACTTCATCATTTGATGAAGGGTTGATGGTACTGCTCTCATGCAGTGTATCCATGGCCTTCCGAGCAAGGCATTGTATCTCATGTCTCCTTCCATGACATGGAATTCGGCATTTTGGGTTGTGCCGGCCACGTTGACTGGGAGGGTGTTTTCCCCTATTGTGGTTTTGCTCGCCATGTTGAATATGCTGAGGACTCGAGAGGCGGGCATGATTTGGTCGAGCAGCCCGAGCTTCCCTATCACCCTCGACCTGATAATGTTGGCCGAGCTACCTGGATCCACGAGTACACATTTAATTTTAAATGTAATTACAAGGAAAGAGATTACCGGTGCGTCGTTGTGAGGTTGAGCCATGGTCTCGATGTCCTCGTCGCTGAATGTGAGAGCATCCTCAGGTATGTATCCCCGAGTTCGCTTATCTCTGGTGATGGATATTTTTGTTCATCTGATCATGTGTTCCTGTGGTTCATCAATGCCTCCCAAGATCATGTGGATGACGTCTTGTGGCTCGTTTGTTTCATTCTTCTTGATCGCCTCTCTTTCCCAAAACTGGTTTTTGGCCCGGCCGCTGATGAATTCTCGGAGGTGATCTTTGCTTAGTAGTCGAGCTACTTCTTCCCGGAGCTGATGGCAATCTTCGGTTCTGTGGCCGTGCGTGTTATGGAATTCACACACTAAGTCATAGTTCCTTTGTGAAGGATCTGATTGCACAGGCCTTGCCACCTGGTGTCTCTGATTTTACTAATGGCGAATACGATGTTCGAAACATCAGCATTGAAGTTGTATTCTAACAAGCGGGTGCATCCATTGGCCCTGCGCGCCTATCGAACCCAGTTCTATGGATGAGTCCCCATGGGTTCTGCCCTCGGCCCGTTCTTTGATCATTCCGGGTTATGTCGCGCCTTTGGGGTATTTCTACGTTCTTCAGTGTATGGCNACCTAGAATAAAAGACAGTAGCACAAATAGTAGAGAAAGAAGAGATAGTTGAGTGTATATATGTATGTTGTGAACTAATTTTTCATGTGTTTAAAGAAGAGAGGGTTGGGATTTATAGACTTTGAAAATGAAGTGGAAAAATAAAGTAACAAGTAAAGGTTTAACACAAATATGGAAATAATCATCATCAGAATCAATTAATACAAGAACTTCCCCTTAACGAGGGAGTTACAACTCAAACGGATACTGCAGGGATAATTAAGGAAAGAGAATCAATTTGAGAAAGATTGATTTTTTCCATATAAGGGGTAGTACAAGTATAGGGCATATATTTGAGTCTAAGTGCATGTTATACTTAATTTGGGGAAAGGATTTAGCTGCAGTGAAACATCACATCAAATAAAGGAAGGGAATCAATCAACTTAAACAAACGAGTAAAATTAGGGTTTTATAAGAAAACCTCACAACCAAATCATAATTTAAGGAAATCAAGATAAATCAAGAAGGAGTCATGATTCTGCACTTCGACTTATAAATAGAAAATAATGAACAGGCGTATCAGACATGCAGAGTCAAACATATTGGCAAAAAGAAGCAAACTAGATGAGCACAAACATTCAGAAGTGACATGAATAGGCTTAGGACTACTCGAAGTATGGTAATAAACAAAGTCAAGTAGTCGTGGCTCACACATAGGACCAGAGTGAGACCAACCTAACATGTAAAGAAGATCAACACACAGAAACAAGAAAAGTCTTTAAACTCATAGAAATAACTGAAGAGAAAATCTATGAAAAATTAGGTTTTTAACAGAGCTGAGTTAAAATGGTAAGAACTCAGATTCAATCAAGTTAAACAAAGAAAAGGATGTAAACACAAAGAACTCAGTCGAAACAAGTATACAACATAAACAAAGCCTGTTCCAAGCCTCAGATAAAACCAAAATACTCAGGGTTTTGAACCAGGCAGAAGAAAACATAAACAACCCATTTTAACATGGTAGAATCATAAGACAATACTGAAAATTCATAGGAGAAGTCCTTTAAAAGAGGTTAGGAAAAACACTAATTTTGAAGACGAAGAGTCATTTTGAAAAAAGAATTGGAGAAACCTTTTAGGAAATCATCAAAAGGTTCATAACCTACACAGATCTAAGACAGATCTGAAAGGAAATTGAAAAATCTTTAAAGTTAGGGTTTTGGAGAACCCAAAAGGGTGAGAAAACTTCAAAAAGTTACCGATCTAGCCGGAAAAGCCATGGATCTAACTCGAACGGTCATGGATGGCCCGAAAAAGTCCATGGTTAGAAGTTGAGCAAGGTCTGGACTAGATCTCTTCGAGATCTTTCCATGAAATCACGAAAACAAGAAACCAGTAGACATAGGAGACCGGTATATATCTCAAACAGCCATGGGAGTCCATTGACTGAGTGAGGATCGAAGGGGATTAGGGTTGTTTTGGGCGGCAGAGGCTAGTGTTTGAGTGAGGTTGCAGAGAGAATTGGAGACGAAACGGGATTCAAGGGCAGCGGGTTGGTGGGAAATGAATTAGGTTAGGGGGTCGTTTGGGTTTAATATTGTAAGGGTTGATGGGGACCGTTGATTTGGATGTTTAACGGTCCAGATTAAATGGGGTAGGTGGGGATCCGGGTTTTGGTAGGATTTAAAAGGGTTAGTGTCGAGTTAAAATTAAAATTGTGTCGGGGAATTAGGGTCCAATTTGAGATAGATTTGAAAGCCAATTTGGCTATATTTTAAATAGCCATTTTCCCCTTTTATTTATAAAAAATAGGAAATAGTTTCTGAAAACTAATTTAAAGTATTAAAATAATTTATAACACATAATTAATAATTTAAAAATGCACGACCCAATTTTATGAATATAAAACTTAATTAAACTTTAAAAGGACTAATATTGCAATCATGTGCAATTTAGCTTTAAAAATACTAAAGGAAGTGGTAAACATATGTAAAATTAGTTTAGCCATATTTTGGCATGAATATAAAAATCCAATAGAGGAATTATTAAGGATAATGATTTCGGGAATAATTATTGGAAATATTATGGATAAAAAGGGAAAAATAAATCAATTTAAGCCTTTAAAATTATGGGAAAAATAATAAAACACTTGGACATGCTTATATATGCATATATATATGCTATTTTGAAGGTAATTTGCATACTAAAAATATATAGGGAAAAATTGGGTATCGACATTGTCATGATCAATATCAGGGGGTTTGGGTGGTATTTGGTTCGAAGATTCATGATTCTGGAGGTTCATCTTGAGAGAGATAAGATCAATAGTGATACTAATACTTCAAATAATTCAACTCAATACATGTTTTTGATATAAAAACTAATGAACTATCCGCGCTCGCGTGGCTATGGTATACTCCATTAATATTTTTTAAGTATTCAAATATTAATCTTAACCAAAATACAATCTAATTTTTTTATGTATTCGAATATTTGGTCTTAAAATTTCCTTTTGAAACCTTTAAATCATCCATCTGTTTATTACAAACGTACTATAAATGCACCAAAAAGTACGTAACTACTTGTTTATGATATTTCTCAAGAAAAAATGACAAACGTATCACAACCCAAATCCTAACATGTCATGATGGTGCATATCGTGGTACTAGACACTTACGAATAACTCCAACACTTTTAACAAAAATAGATTTTTAAAGTAGTTTAAATAGAAACTTCTCATAAACAAGATATAAAGATCCAAACACAACACGGAAAACTCCCAAATCGGGGTGTCACAGAGTACATGAGCATCTAAAGATCAGAAGTCTGGAATACACTGTCTAAGATTGTCCGAAACTAAATACAATAAAAGGAAATATAGGAAAGAGAAACAAGGACTGCGAATGCTGGGCAACTACCTCGATGTCTCCAAAGGTCAACTGTGCAGAGTATCAACACCCACCGTGTTCAGAAAAACCTGAATCTACACACGAAGTGCAGGGTGTACCGTGAATACAACCAAATCAATACGTAACAAGACTAAATAAAGAGCAAAAGATAGTGATGAGCTATACAACTATACTTCAATTTCAGTAGTATCAACATAGGAAAAGTAGGCATGCTTACAAGTCCTGAATTTTAAATCAAATCAGTTTATATATGTCGAGTTCAAGTAAAACCGGATGTAATATCTCTCAAAAATTTCAAAGCAGTGATATATGGCATCTAAGTGCAATAACAATGACATCAAATGCAGCCTCTTAGAGCAACAATGACTCGGTCCTCCCATTCACTCCGACCTCACAATCACTCATTCCTCACAGTCACTCATTCCTCTCAATCACTCCGCACTCGCACTCAGTCGGTACCTACGCTCATTGTGGGTGTGTACAGACTCCGGAGGGGCTCCTTTAGCCCAAGCGCTATATCAAACCAATCATGGAATAAATCAATGAAACATGTTGCAGCGTGCATTCCAATCCCATAAATATCATCACAGTCAAGCCCTCGGCCTCACTAGGTCATCAACCTATCCAGCCTCTCGGGCTCACAGAAATCATGAAAATCAGCCCAAACAACAATGATATGATGTATGAACAAGGATATAATAGATATTGAGATATGATACGTGATCTATTCCCGAGCTAATTTGTTAAAGCAGATGATGCTAGTACAGTGTGTTTTAACGATGGGGCAAAAGATAAACGAGCTAAGGGGCGAATCAAATGGCATGTTACCCGAGCGTAAATTTGGTCGATTTGATACTTCGAGGTCCACCTCGAGGTGAAGCTCAGGTTGTCGGGGATATTCGGGCGTAATCTAATAGTTAGATCTATAATTAAACGGAGCTATTTATAACCGAAATTGAGTTCGTACGATAAAGAACATATAAAAAGTAAAGAACACATTTAAAGGCAAAGGATATCGAGGTATCCTCAGTATCAGTGATAACCAATGAGCTTTTGTAAGAAAAGAGAGAGAGAGAGAGAGAGAGAGAGAGAGAGAGAGAGAGATATTATTGCACTTTGTAGAATTGTGGGAGCTACAACAGTCCCCGTTATATAGGAGAGGAGACCTAGTAACGAATATATATATATATATATATATATATATATATATATATATATATATATATATATATATATATATATATGTAATATACAAAATATGGAGATGTGACGGCTTGACTTAATATCCCAGCAGAGGCTAGGTATAGGCCGGTCCTATTAGGTTCAACCGCGTGCCTCGGGGAACTCCTTTCTTTATCCCGATCTCAGCTTCGAATCAGGTCTTAATAGACCTTGAAGGAAAGGACCGAGCTGTGGCTTTTTATCCTCGGGGTCTCGAGATGTCTAACCGAGGTGGCGTCATATCCTCGGGATATCGAGGTACCTTTCCAAGATGGCTTGATGGCGGGAAATTGAGTCCTCTGATTTCACCGCGTACAGATAGTCTCCCCGTTTCTCAGAACGAAGCGATGGGAAACATTACTGAATTATTGTTTTGAGGCTATCATTGCTATGACGTCATCTGTCTAAGAGCATTAAATGCCGCTTTCTAGAAGACTTTGCAAGGCCACCGTCAGATGCGGTACTCGAGGCACTATGAGCTGCTGCAGGTTTGTCCTTTCCGCTCCCCTAGCGATTATTATAAATACACCGGTCGTTCTAGCCTTTTTACCCCCAAAATTTTTACTATCCCGCAAATCGAAACTTCGCTATTTCGACAACCTCCCCTTTTTGCAAAAAATATTGTTACCATTCCTCATGGCTAGATTCTAGGACGGTCCATCATCGGAACGACACCATGTCGTGTTCCAAGCCATTGGAGGGGGGCAGAAGGTCGACTCCTTCTTTAAAAGAATAGATTCCTCCAGTCATTGATACGTTGAAGGATTTTGATGTTAGCATCGTGACCGATGTGGATAGCGTTAGGAAGGATTGCTAGTGGAGCAAAGTAGTGACGGTGGTGATTCCCGGCCCCGACGACAGCATCACCGACGTCAAGGATGGCTTTCTCCACGTATACAGTTACCCATTTACCCCGGGCCCTGACAAATTTGTAGAAGCTCCTTCGTTGGGAGTTGATCCGGTTATCCTTGACTTCTGCGTCCGATACCAGGTGACTCTGGGCCAGATCTATCCATCTTTTTGGAGGATAGTGTTGATGCTTAGGCACTTCACTGAAGGGGTTGCAGGCATGGTTTTACCCTCGACCATTTAATCAAATTGTATCACCCTCGGCTGTATCGAGGCTTGATCAAGCTCCGCCATGGGTCCAAGAAATCCTTTTTACGATTGTTGATGAGGGGAAAGACCGTGGGTGGATGAGCAGATTCATTCGAGTGAGAACCTCAGACATCATCCCGGCCTGGAGGATGCCCTTTCCGGAGCGGTGGAACGCTTAGTGTAAGTAAATTTCCCCTTTAATCGCTCTTTGACTCCCCTTTATTTTGTCATAACGGCTTCTTTATGCTTTTTGCAACCGTTGCCTTGTGCCCAGAGGTGGTCCTGGATTTGCCGGGATGGATAAGTCATTTGTATAGGAGGTTACTGTACCGCACTAGGTCTTGGACCGTCCTGGCTAAGGGCCATTGGGTTGCCAAGAATCACGGCGAGGCTTCGTTATTGCTTGTGCTTCGTGTTTCCCTCCAAACCCCAAGCTGAATTGTACTATGATATTTGCGTTGGTACAGGTCTTGGCAAAAATATGCAGATGAGGCCACCCCCCAGCGGCAAAGTAGAGGTTTTGGAGCCCGATGCGAGCAGAAAAAGGAAAGACAGGGCAGCCGTCGCTCATTCCGACCGGACAACTGCTCTAACTTCTGGGTCGAACCGTGATGCTGAAGGGGAGGACGATGAGGGGAGTCCGCTGAGGAGGAGAGCAAAGCCCAACGCAATGGATCTGCAGGCGCCCCGATCGGAGGCTGCTGAGTCTGGTACGGCTGGTTCTGGTCGAGTCGAAAGGCGAAGGACCCTCGAAGAGAATGCTGAAGCGGCTTCAACTCGTGTAGTTGGATTCGGCGCAGCCCTCAAGAGGAGAACTGTAGGAGCTGATATTAAGAGATTGGAGCTCAGGGCCATTCGGGAGAGTGAGTCGCTTATTGGAGAAATTGGCGATTTTAACGATATGATCTTGAATTATCCTATCTCCGCCGGAGAACGGAGAGATGCCGAACGGATGGTTGGTGCAAAAGCCGGACTTCTTCTAAAGGGGGGAACTTCATGGCCGATATTTTTGACGGCGTGATCGACAGGGCTGATCTCGATATCCCCGGTGCTGTTAGAGTGGCGGGGAAGTCTCTGCAACAGGTGATAGTCTCCCTCACATGTTTTCTTTCTGTTCACAAGTATTTTTCTCAGCGCTTGGTTTACCATTCCTCATTGTGTCGCAGTGTAAGGAGATGTATGATCATGCCATCCTTAGACTCCAGGGGGAGCTTTCTTGCTTCGAATCTTCGGAACTCGGAGGCACACGGTTCCCAAGGAGATGGAGTGTTGGTGAAGCTTCGAAGCGTTCTAGAGGTGGCACTCTAGGAGAAAACTACTCTTGTAGCTCAAGTATATTTCCTCGTTCATACTTGTCCCTTTGTCCCGCATTTGTGCATATTCTGGATTCATATATTCATCAGTCTGTCCTTCCTCATAGGTCGAACAGAGTAGCTCGCGAGTTTTCCAGCTGGAGACGGAGATTTTCGAGCTGGGAAAGCGAAATGAGGTTATGGCTAGAGAATTTGTGACATCGCGAGACCTTCTTGCAGATACTCGTAGGGAGATTCTTGCCTTGGCTGCTGCCAAATCTGAAGTCGAAAAAAATGTTGTTGCTTACAAGGAAGATGCGACCACGGCGCATATGATGGTTTGTAACATGTCTATGGCAGCCGACAAGAGACTATCTCGAGTCGTCGAATATGCCAAAATGAAGACCAAAAGGGAAATCGAGGAACAACTCGAGACTAGAAGCTTCGAGCTATCTGTCGATTTGGATGAGGCTTGTGTAGTGGAAGAAAATCTGGTACCCTTGAACAGTCCAGATAGGGGTGAAGATGATAGCGGCGAGGAGTAGTCTCCTAGCCTTTCGTGTATCCCCTTTTGCTTTATGTGTTCCTTTTTTGGGAAGCAAACAGTGTACAGATGTTTTATCTTCTTGTTGCCATGTATAGAAAAGGGTTTTTGTCCTGTCCGTTCTTCTTCTTGCTCCTTTATTTTTACGTTCTGATATCGCCCCATCGAGGCTTCGATGCTAGCCGTATCCTGAAGCGGATTTGATAATTCCTCCGAATTCGATTTTTGTGACGTCGGGGATCTCCCGAGGCTCTTCGATCTTACTAGTCATGTGGGCGCATGATTCTGCCAGTGCACCCCCCAAGGAGAAGGCGATATTTATGTGGCCGCGATTAATTGGCCCCTTTTTGACAACAGATCGGCTATCTCTCAGCCTTTATATATTCACTCATAAGCCCTTCAAACGGTGATTTTGCAGATTTTGGTGTGCCTACCTTTTTCTGCAGAGCTTTTCGCCTTTGCACGAGTTCTTCCGCATTCAACCACCTCAGAGGGTTTTTGCTAGGATCCTCATCCTTTTTGCCTTTGTTCCGCTGTAGCCATGGCCGCTTCTTCTACTGCTGTCCTCAGACAAAAAAGGGGATCTGCTGCGCCCCGCCTTTGGCTGGCACTGGTGCATCATTCCACGCATTGGGGGAACAAGATCCGGGTAACCCTGTCTGGGGGAAAGTCGCCACATCGGGAAACCCCCCAATGTTCCGGGTCATCGAGGGCATGTGTCAAAGATCACTTCATCGGTGAGGGAGGAAAACCTCGAGATAATCAGGAGGGAGTGGGGATGGGGGGAGGGTACGATGTTGCGAGCACCCTGCCCCAAGGAGAACATAACGACATATGTCGAGAGGTTCTTGAGTGTATATGTCCATGATTTCGTGTCGGGTCCCTCGAATCGGGTCGTGCTTGATTTCTGCTGGATTTATCAAGTAACGTTGGCGCAGATTCATCCCTTTCTTTGGAGAATAGTGCATTCGATGAGATATTTTGTTGGCCGGGCCGGGATATCACCCTTAGCCATCTTGTGAGGCTGTATCGGCCATTGTGTTATCGGGGCCTGATTGCTCTCCAGCGTAGATTCGCTAGAGTTCTTGGGATTGACAACGAGGGGGACTAGGACTGCGGATTGATGAATCGATTCATGTGAATCTGGACGAACGATGTTATACCCGAAGAATTTTTGACGTTTCCTAAGAGATGGAACCTCACGCGTAAGTGCTTCGTTTGAACTATTTTTAACTAAGCATGGGGTTGTCCGCGTAACGGTGTCTTTCTATTTTTTGTTCGTAGCAACTCGCTAGTTGCCGTGTGAGATCCCACATTTAGCTGCATGGTCCCGTAAACTAGCAACTTGCTCAGTTTACGACAGGCTTCGATGGAGAGATCTATCAAAGGGGAGATGGGAGGTGAAGCACCAAGGTATGTGTTCAGCACCTTGGGTTTTTAAGGAGCGGCTTCCTTCTTGCTGGCTCAACTAATTTATCTACTGTAGGTGTCAGGAGTCTCTTCGAGGTAAGGCCTAATTCCCCAAGGGGGGAAAAGAGGTCGTTGACCTTGGAGCTAGGGAGCGTCAGAAAAAAGGAAAGATGTCCCAGGGTGCGATGAGGCCTGTGATGGAGCGACCTTTTCGCGGTGGCTAAGGGGAGATGATGCAGCCGATTGGCAGCTTCTCGGGGTTGGCGTATCGTCGGACGTTGCTTTAGCCTTCAGCGAGGCTCATCATTTCGGCCTGATGGTGAGTTTCGATAGCTGTAAGGATGTTTCGGACTACATTCTTCCCTTTTCTTTTTGCCCGCCTAACTTTTTGTCTCATGTTTTTGATAGTCTAAGAGCCGAACTGCTTCGTTGTGAGGCTCCACTGCGGGATGCTCGAGACAAAGAGAAATCGTTAAGACATCTTTGTGCAGCAAAGGAAATTGAGCTTGTCTCTTTGCAGCGTGAGGCTTACCGAAATCGGATCCAGGAGGCCCTTTTGGAGAAACAGGTATCCTGCATTTGTGTTGAATTGCACTCCCTTTTTACCGTCTTGAAGTGTTGTAGTTTTAGTTGGAGGACAGGGCGAGTGAGCTGGAGCAACTTTGGGGTGAAGTTGGAACAGCCGAACATGAATTCATCAAGCTACAGTCGCGCGTGAATATCCTTTCCAAGGCGAGAAAGAGAGCTCAGGCCGGGGTTTCCGCCCTTGAGGCACAAATCCAGGCTGCTAGTGCGAATGACTCTGCCCTGGCGAAGATGATCATGAAACTGTCATCCAAACTTTCGAGGGCGAAAACCGAGTTGGTGAATGCTCGAGTCGGGGTGGTGATGAATGATACCAGGTCGGGGCAGAAAATGGCGGCTAACTCGAGGAGTGCCGATGTTGCTAAAGTTGAGTTGCAGAAGATCCTCGACCGTGCTGAAAACGGCAGAGAGTACCCGAGGTGCAGATCCCGGACGAAAATCTTTGAGGAGATTCACGCAAGGGGCTTTGATCTCTCGAGGGAGATCGAGCAAGCCAAAGGAGAGGAGCGTGATGCCAAGTTCCTGTTGTCCGATGTCGAGGGCGATTAGGAGGAAGACGCTAGGCTATGACTGCCGAAAAAAGCAGAATGATCGCTTCCTGCCTCCTTTGTTGTGTCTGTATGGTTTTCAAAATTCTACGCAGGTTGGGGCTGCGCCTTGTCGTCAACATGTAGCAATAAGAGGGGGAACCCCGCAACTTATATTCTTTTGTATTTTTGTTTGTTGGACCTTCAATTGAGTCAATTCGATCCAGGACTTACCTTAAGGATTATATTCTTTGCTCCTTGCCCGGTTCAGTTTTTGAGTCGAGATCCGCCTCGTGCTTAATTTGGCGCTCGTCTGGGTTGGCGACAATGGCTTTTATTTCACACCTTTGGGTGTTTGGTCATTTTAGCTTTATTTAGGGTCCAGTTGCTATTCGAGCTGTAATTGACCCTTAAGCTGTCAGTCTTGGCTTGAGACAAGGGCTTTTACGCTTTTTGGTCGTAGAGACCTTTTGATATATGGCCCGTAGCTCGTTTAGTTAACTATTTTGGATCCGGTCTCCGAATCGGTGGTACATTTTGCGGGGTTCGAGCTCACTTTAATCCTCAAGTTGTCAATTTGGCTGGCGACAATGGCTCTTACGCTTTCTGGTCGTAGAGACCTTTTTAATATGCGACCCATAGGCCTGCTTAGCTGGCGACAATGGCTTTTACTCTATTTTTTGCCCATGGGCTTTTTGTTTTCCGCTCGGTAAGGTCTTTTTTGAATGATTTTTGCCTGACCCGTCATCGGTTCCAGAGGAACCTCGATTTCAAGTCGTAATCGGTGATAGTTTGAACACCTCGGAAGGTACATAGCCCGTTGTTTTCTTGTTGAGGGAAGCCTGTTTTAACCGGTTCTTTCCAAAAATATATTCGAAGTAGTAGCCTGTGATTTTTGTTTAACGACGGTCGAGCGTCCCCGAGCCGCGTTATTTTGGCTGTATTAGCCGTTTTGACCGTAGTCGTATGCATTTGGCCGTGGCTATTTTTTATTTCGAGTGATGGTTTAGGCGTCTACATTGAGGGTATTCCCTTCGGGATTCTTACAAATACGACGTATTACCTAAACTTTGGGGTTTTCATGCATGTTGAGGTCTTACAGTTTGTCATGCCTATTGAGGTCTTACAGTTTGTCATTTCTATTGAGTTCTTACAGTTTTTTCGGCGATGTAGTATGGCGATTGTCGACAGTCTCCGAGTCATCAACTTGTTTAATCTTGAAGACCGCTTCTTCTAAACTCGGAGCAGCGTTTTTGGGGCTTTATGAGCCCGTGTCGAACCGTTGGTAAGGCCCCTGTTGGGGATGCATTTGAAATTCCTTTTTCCAAAGTATGAAATCCCAATCAGTATTTTTTATTGCTCGGCGTAGATATATGTTGTTTTAATACATGCCATATTGTTGTTTTGGGTTCGGCCCATGCATTTATTCCCTATCGCGGCTTCACTCATCATTTTGCGGCACCGAACCAGTCGTAATAAGGATCTTGTAAGCTTGCTTATGGCCTTCTTGTGAGGAATGTCACCATTGCCTCGTTAAAACCCCTACTGGCAGAAAACCCGATATGGGATAAAAATTCCAATCAAGGGAAAAGAGTGCTAAGGTCGTTTCGAAGCCACGAAATCTTTGAACTGGGATATCACCCTGATTACCTAGGTTATTGCCATGCACAAAGGCAATAATGAAGCGGAAGATGGGGAGAGGGATAGGCGTTTATACCTCGGTGACGGTGCATCCTGGACTTTGGCGTTTACTTAGTGGCTGCCAAGTGGTTCTCTTAACGTGCTCGGGTGGACCGCTCAGAAGATCGTGGGGGAAACGTCCTGAGGTTCGTCTGTTTTGTTACCCTTTTCCATTCCTTCTCCCCGTGATTGACTTTTAGCCCGGTTGCTGAGGAATTCCCGAAGGTGCCCGTCATTGTGCAATTGGGACACTTCCTCTCGGAGCTGCCTGCAGTCTTCAGTTCGGTGCTCGCGTGAGTGGTGAAACTTGCAAACTAGGTTGTAGCTCCTGTGGGAGGGGTCTGAATGCAAAGGCCGGGTCCATCTGGCGTCTCCACTTGCTAAAGGCGAACACGATATCCGGTACATCGACGCTAAAGTTGTACTCCGATAAGTGGAGCGCGTTTGTTAGCTCTATGTTCGATCGATTCTAGCTCTATTTATCAAGCCTCAAGAATCCTGTCCTCAATATATCCTTCGATCATTGTGAGGTAGGTTGCATCTCGGAACGTCCCTTCTATCTTCGGGGTACGGTTGGTACCTTTCATTTTTTGGTCTCACTTGTCTTGTCGGAAGTCTGTTCGGGTACACTAAGCCCGAAGGGGCTCCCAGATGGTCGTCCTCGACCCTGATCTTTGACTGGTATCGGTTGTGGACGTCCGACCAAGTCACGGCCGGGTATTCGATCAGGTTCTGCTTCAGTTGCTTTGAGGCCACTGAGCATCGTTCCTTTAGGCCTTGGATGAAGGCCTTTACCGCCCAGTCGTCAGAGACGGGTGGCAGTTCCATTTGTTCCATTTGGAAGCGGGACACAAATTCTCACAGCATCTGACTCTCTCTTTGTTTGATCTTGAAAACGTCGGACTTCCCATCGCTATCTTGATGGCTCCTGCTTGCGCCTTTACGAAGGAATCTGCTAGCGTGGCGAATGAATATATGGAGTCGGGAGCCAAGTTGTGATACCACATCATGCCCCCTTTCGAAAGTGTTTCCCCGAATTTTTTCAGCAACACAGACTCGATTTCGTCCTTTTTTATATCGTTGCCTCTTACAACGCATGTATAGGCGGTGACGTGCTCGTTGGGATCGGTGGTGCCATTGTATTTGGTTAGCTCTGGCATCCTTAATTTTTTGGGAATGGGATTTGGGGCTGCTTCCACGGGGAACGACCTCTGCACAAATTTCTTCGAATCCAGACCTTTTAGGACCGGGGTTGCTCTCGGGATATGGTCTACTCGAGAAATGTAGGTCTCGACTTTCTTATCATTGCCCGCAATAATTCTTTCATCCGATTCAATCCTTTTGGTAAGGTCCTCCAACATCTTCACTATGGTGGGGTCACCCATTGACCCGATATCATTTGATCTTTCGTGTATTTTCTCGGCGGGGGGAGCTGTCTTGGTGCTGGTGTGGTGGGAGTCCTCTGATGGCTTTGTAACTGAGCAATGGCCATTTGTTGTGCCTATAACATTTCAGAAATAAAGTGAAGACTAACTTCCTGTTCTTCTTGGGCTGGGGTTTTTTGAACTTCCTGTCGGTCGCTGTGTTCCAAGCTTCTATCAGGGCGAGAAGTTTCTTTGACTTACTGCGCGTCCTGTGAGTCCGCGTCCACTAGTATTGGTCCAGGTGCGTTATCGGGATCCTGTAGTGCTGCTGCGGCGGCCGGGATAGCTACACCATTTTCCCCGTGATCATGAGGTGGTCGTTCTCAGCTCTTTTAGCCGAGCCAAACATTTTTACCTGAAATCAAAAGATATTAGGCAAGAAAAAGCGTGAAATATGATATGCGTTTGTGTAATGAAACTAGCAAGAAAATAATCACTATTATTTGTAGCCCCACGGTGGGCGCCAAATTGTTCACCGTGAAAATTGTTACAACAATTAAATTTATTAAATTAGACTCTAAAAATACGTGATCTATTCCCGAGTTAATTTGTTAAAGTAGATGATGCTAGTACATTAAGTTTTAACGATGGGGCGAAAGATAAACGAGGTAACGAGTGAACCAAAGGGCCTGTTACCCGGGCGTAGATTTGGTCAATTTGATACTTTGAGGTCAACCTTGGGGTCGAGCTGGGGTTGTCGGGGATATTCGGGCGTAATCTAACAGCTAGAACTATAAACAAACGGAGCTATTTATAACCAAAATTGAGATCGTAGATGAAGAACATATAAAAAATGAAGAACACATTTAAAGGCAAAAGATATCATGGTATCCTTAGTATCAGTGATAACCAATGAGCTTTTGTAAGAAGAGAGAGAGAGAGAGAGAGAGAGAGAGATATTATTGCACTTTGTAGAATTGTGGGAGCTACAATAGTCATTTACAAGAAAGGGTGAGCCCCCTTTATATAGGAGAGGAGACCTAGTAACGAATACATATATATCTAATATGTGAAATATGGAGATGTGACGGCTTGACTTGATATCCCAGCAGAGGCTAGGGATAGGCCGGTCCTATCATGTTCAACCGCATGGCTCGGGGAACTCCTTTCTTTATCGTGATCTCAGCTTCGAATCAGGTCTTGATAGACCCCGAAGGAAAGGATCGAGCTGTGGCTTTATATCCTCGGGGTCTCGAGATGTCTAACCGAGGTGGTGTCATATCTTTGGGATATCGAGGTACCTTCCAGATATGGCTTGATGGCGGGAAATCGAGTCCTCTAATTTCACCGTGTACGGAGTAAAACTGAGACTGCGTAAAAATAGCAATTTAGCAGGTAATTCAACACGTAACATGACCTCTGTGGGCCCTAACAATACCAACACATAGCCTAAACATGATTTCTTATGTGATTTACAGTCAAATTTCTATAACACATGGAGAACATATAGCTAACAACAAGTTATTCAACTTTACAATTCCATGGAATGGACCAAATCACAATTCTACGGTGCACGCCCACACGCCTGTCACCTAGCATGTCCGTCACCTCCAGACCAACACAAAGCACATATTACGGGGTTTCACACCCTCAAAACCAGGTTTAGAACTGTTACTTAACTCAATTTGTGCAAATCTCTTCTCCAGCACACCTTTGCCTCGTGAATTGGCCTCAAAATGCCTCGAATCTCAAACACCTACATGGAAATCTCTCCAAAAATCGCCTTCTATCGAGCTCCCAAATCAATTTTGTGTTATGATCTCAAAACCCTCGTTTTTCAAACTTATGATCTGCCTGGTTAAGTCTTCATCGCGATCGCGGAACAACCCACACGACCGCGAAGCAAAACTTTGCTGCCCCACGAATTAACCTTAGACGAACACGGAAACCTCCACGCGAATGCAATGCACTGGGCCTCTGACTTACACGATCGAGAATGACCTCACGCGTTTGCGATGAACAAAACGTGTGGCCCAACTCCTGCCTCAAAACACTATGCAAATGCGACCCTGTCCACGCGTTCGCAACTCACAGCTTCCCACAACTACACGATCGCAGCCTTCTTCTCGCGAACGAATTCTTCTACTGCTCAGCCAAGCCTAAGCGATCGCGGACCATCAACTAAACATACCAAAACCAACAAATCTTCAGCCAAAATACCTAGTCCAAAATTGATCCGCTAACCATACGAAACTCACCCGAGCCACCCGGGACCTCAACTAAACATACTAACAAGTGCCAAAACATCATATGAACTTTGGCGAACCCTCAAATTACCTCAACCAACATCAAAAACACGAATCACACATAGATTCAAGCCTAAGGAAGTTTTGAACTTCTAATTTCTACAAATGACGCCGAAACCTATCAAATCACATCCGATTGACCCCAAATTTTGTGCACAAGTCAAAAATGACCCATGACCTATTCTAACTTTCGGAATCAAAATCTGACCCCGATATCAAAAAGTGCGCTCCCGATCAAACTTCCGAAAAATTTAACTTTCGCCATTTGAAGCCTAATTCAACTACGGACCTCCAAATCATAATCCGGACATGATCCTAAGTTAAAAATTACCCAACGGAGCTAACTGAACCATCAAAACTTTATTCTGAAGTCATTTACATATAATTCAATATCCGTTAAACCATTCCAATTTAAGCTTTCAATTATCAGACTAAGTTTCTCAATTCATTCTGAAATCCTTCTGTACCCGAACCGACTAACTTGGTAAGTGATATAACATTTATAAAGAACAAAAGGAGCAGTAAATGGGGAAACATGGCTACAACTTCAAAACGACCGGTCGAGTCGTTCCATCCCCCCTCTTAAACAAACATTCATCCTCGAACGGGCCTACAAATATACATGGAGTCTCAAATAGGCGTGGATATCTACTCTGCATCTCCCGCTCGATATCCCTAATAGCCTCCTCAACAGGCTGACCTCTCTATTGCTATATCCTTTGACCTTAACTTTCGAAACTGCCGATCCCAGATGGCCATCGCCTCCACATTATAAGTCAAATCACCATCAAACTGAACCATGCTGAAATCCAAAACATGAGACGGATCGCCAACATACTTCCCGAGAGTAGAAACATGAAATAGTGGATGTACACTTGACAAACTAGGTAGCAAGGCAAGCTTGTAAGCCACCTTCCCAATCCTCTGAAGTACCTCAAACGGCCCAATAAACTGAGGGCTCAACTTGCCCTTATTCCCGAAATTCATAACACCCTTCATGGGTGATACCTCGAGCAGAACCTTCTCCCTAACCATTTAAGCAACATCACGGAAATTCCTGTCGGCATAACTCTTCTTCCTAGATTGCACCATGCGAAGCCGCTACAGAATCAATTTTACCTTGTCCAATGCATCCTAAACCAAGTCACTACCCAATAGCCTTGCCTTACATGTCTCAAACTAACCCACTAGAGAGCTACATCGCCTTCCATATAAAGCCTCGTACAAAGCCATCTGAAAGCTCGACTGATAACTGTTGTTGTAGGCAAACTCCGTCAGCGGCATAAACTTATCCCATGAAGCCCCAAAATAATTGACACTAGCACGTAACATGTCCTCCAATATCTGAATAGTACGCTCGGACTGTTCGTCCGTCTGAGGGTGAAATGCTATACGCAACTCAACTGGGTGCCTAACTCTCGCTGCACGGCTCTCCAAAACTGCAATGTAAATTGCGTGCCTCGAGTTGAAATGATAGACACTGGCACACCGTGAAGGTCAAAAATCTTTTGCAAGTGAATCTTAGCCAACCACTCTAATTAATAAGTAGTACCCACTGGAATGAAGTGTGTACACTTGGTCAGCCGATGCATAATCACCCAAATAGCATTGAACTTCTTTGAAGTCCGTAGGATCCCAACTACAAAATCAATGGTGATCTGTACCCACTTCCATTTTGGAATCTCCATCCTCTGAAGCTATCCACCTGGTCTCTGATGCTCATACATTACCTGTTGATAGTTAAGACACCGAGATACAAACCCCACTATATCCTTCTTCATTCTCTTCCACCAATAGTACTGCCACAAGTCCCGGTAAGTCTTCGCGAAACCCAGATGAATGGAATACGTCAAACTGTGGCCTCCTCAAGAATCCACTCACGTAGTCCATCTACATTGGGAACACATATTCGGCCCTGCATCGTCAACACCCCATCATTTGTAATAGTCACATCTCTGGCATCACCGTGATGAACATTGTCCTTGAGGACAAGCAAATGAGGATATCATACTGGCGCTCTATGATGCGAACAAATAAGGAAGATCGAGAAACCACATGAGCTAGAAGCCGTCTGGGCTCCGATATATCTAATCTCATGAACTTGTTGACCAAGGCTTGAACATGAACTGCAAGAGGTGTCTCACCAACAGGAATAAATGCAAAGCTACCCGTACTCACCGCCTTCCTACTCAAGTCATCAGCCACTCGATTGGCCTTCCTGGGATGGTACAGAATAGTGATATCATAGTCCTTTAGCAGCTCAAATCATCTCCGCTGCCTCAAATTTAGATCGTTCTATTTGAATAGGTGCTGGAGGCTCTGATGATTTTTAAATACCTCACAAGACACATCATAGAGATAGTGCCTCCAAATCTTCAATGCATGGACAATGGAAGCCAACTCTAAGTCATGAACAAGATAGTTCTTCTCATGAGGCTTCAACTGGCATGAAGCATAGGCGATCACTCTAACCTCCTGCATGAAGACACTCCCAACACTAATCCGAGGGGCATCACTGTTTGCCGTGAAAGTGGTAATAACAATTATATTTGATTATGTGGTACTAAAAATACGTGATCTATTTTGCTAGTTTTTAGGCAATCGATGCTAAGTAAAAGATTAGAAAGCAGGATTGTAGCTTGAAAATGATGTGATAGTCGAACCAAACGGCTGGAGATATGGGCCTCGTGCTGGCATATATGGGGCTCCGAGGTCAATTCAGATGGCCGTCTTGGAGTAGTCGAGAGAAAAATAGCAATTATGAGAGCTACGATTATGGCTACTTATGATCACTGATAAGCAATAAATGATGAATAATAAATAGAACATAATGAATATGAGCAATAAATGGAAGTAAAGAGATCAAGAGAATATGTTAGGGAGCAGAGAGAATGCTCATGTATATCTTAGTACTGAGCATTAGATCCCTACAAAATGACAAGGATCCCCTTTATACAGGAGGGGGATCCCAACATAGTACAAATGCATTTATTACAAAGATATGGGGCTAGTACAGCTATTTAATGCCATGGTACGGGTTTCGACTAGCCTAATAGACTATGTCAACTCTAGTCACGTGCCTTGGGAACCTCACACAGATCCACCGACGCCACTAATTTATCCTTCCTCGAGGTTGATCGTTGTCTATGCTACCTTGAAGTAGATTACTGAGAACTCTCCAGGCCGAAGCCCCGAGCTAAGCTTCGAGCCTTCGAGAGGTAGTTTCTTCGAGGAGCCTTGGCGACCGTAAAGATGTCACGCCCCGTTTTTCTCGCGAAATCGGGTTTATGACATTTGGATGGACAACTCATTCCTTTTGGGAACTAGGATTGCATTGAAGAGTCGCCACCTAATGATTATGGTGCATTGGGACACCAAAAGGAGTTTGATTTGAATAACCAGAGATAGGGTAAGGGCTTGAAATTATTCTAAAGGGAAGGTGTTAGGCACCCCTCAGAGTCCACTAGTGTGGTTCCTGGCCAGACAATTATTGTGAATTGAGGTACAATTAATATATAAACAATTAAGGCCAAAATAAAAGGGGATTTCAACACATAATGGTTTGAAAGCAAACAAAGTTTGAAAGAGCGATTAGAAAGGCTAACTTTTAAATAAAGAGTTAAAATGCTAAAGAAAAGAAATAAAGAATAAAGGGAGGGGGTCCAGGTTTATTAATAATATGGATGACCCCACACAATGTCCGGTAATCACCCCTCAATGGGGGGCTACACGTGACATTATCGCGTGGTCATCATATCCATATCTACCCATCCCACCACGTTAAGGTATTTGAAGCGCGGATTGGTATCGATTACTTAATGCAGGCTATTACTCGTCCCACTCCTATTAGTCCCAGAGGCACTTAGGACTACTAATCCTAAAAAGGGAAGGATATTAGGCTTATTTGGAGTTTCAAAGGTAAAATTCTAAAGCGACATACAAAACACATACTGCATATTTGGGGAGACATATAAACATATAAGGCTCAATTATACCTCCTCGAACAGGAAAAGCACATAATAGCATGTCTTGCATATACTGCTTAGATTAGAATTAAATATGAGGGAGAGTTTAAAAGTTGGGGCAGATTGGTTTATTACATAATTCAGATAAGAAGCCCAAATCAGGACTGCCCGTTGGTTGTAATAATTAACAGAAGCGGATTCAGTTTTCAATTATTACTCTAAGGCTTGCCTAAGTGCTCAGACGGGATCCTATGGACATGCTATCTACTGAATTCAGAAGGTGGTAAGACAGTAAAGCTCAAAATGAATTGTTTGAAATCATAAAAATGCATGCTTGTTAACATTGTTAAGCGAGGGACTTAGATTATCAAAAGAGATGCATCATTAAACAAATTGATTATAGGTTCTGCGGGTGATGGTATATATTATTACTGATTTTATGTCTAGCATTGGACGAAGCGAAGCAGATTCATTTAGAAGCTCCTATAGGCATGTTTTCTACACGTTGTTGATTTTAGACACTTATAGACGTAGTATCTGAATGCGGATACTTGTTTTTAACCTAATAAACATGGTATCTAAATGCAGAACTTGTTTTAAACCTTATAAACATGGTTTCTAAATACAGAACTTGTTTTAAACCTTATAAACAACAACAACAACAACAAAACCAACCCAGTATAATCCTACTTAGTAGGGTCTGGAGAGTGTAGTGTGTATGCAGACCTTACCCCTACCCTTGGGTAGAGAGGCTATTTCCAAATAGCCCATCGGCATCCTTCCCTCCAAGAATTTCCCACCTTGCTCTTGGGGAGACTCGAACTCACAACCTCTTGGTTGGAAGTAGAGGTTTCTTACCGTCAGAGCAACCCCTCCTATGTGTTTTAAACCTTATAAACATGGTATCTAAATGCAGTTTGAATTTGCAGAATGACGTTAGAACAATCCTATAGGCATGATTTCTAGGTGAAGTTGAATATGCAGAGTTATAGCAGTCCTATAGGCATGGTTTCTATATATAGTTGAATATGCAGAATTAGAACAGTCCTATAGGCATGATTTCTAGGTGAAGTTGAATATGCTGAATTATAACAGTCCTATAGGCATGATTTCTACTCTTTGCATGCATAGTTACCCCAACTCTGTTTCACTAGACAACCCCAAGTATTCTTTAAAAATTATTACAAACCGGAGTAACAAATACATCAAAAAATACGAAGAAAATAATTACAATCATAGAAGGCCTAATTTTTGACTTCTTGTCTGAGTTATGAAATAGACCAACTCAAAGACCATCGATCCAAAGCCTTTCTCCAATTTGAGTGTGTCAGAGTTCCCTAAGAGCCTCAATGGGACTCCGGGCAGCGCTCATACCTAAATTGTATTACCAGAATAGGGACAAGTGCAGTGTGGAAGTGCCAGCCCTAAATTTTCCAAGTTTAGAGGGAGCTCAAAGGGTCCCAAGGCAAGGCTCACAAGAGGGGGGCAGAACTTAAGTCTATGAGAGAGTTCAAGTGAAGAAACAGAGTTCTGAGGGAATAAAGAAGAGGGAAACAACCACAAACAAGTTGATAAATTCATTCAAAGGGATGCAGGGGGGTTGGGAAATTATAAAAAAGCCTATGCTTAGGCAAGGGTAAGCTTTGGGCATGCACAACAATAGAAGATGTCGGCATGCCTATAAGCCCACCAGAACACAAAATAGCAGAGAAACATAGAGGTTAGGATCCCAGAGATTAAGCTTGACTCATGGGCAGTAATATGCAATACTGTCATGCCTCAAACAAACCATAAGCATTGAACACATTGCGGTGGGGGTTTAGGATGTATAATAAATTTAGAAAAATCATAAGGGGCATGCAAGAATAAGTACTGAACTAAACACAAGCGGTAGGCGGGCAAAAAGGTAAATTATTAAGTAAACACATTGTTGTCATGCTAGAATCTTAATCGGAACATACCGGTTCAAAGAAGCAAAAATACCGTAAAAATAGGTAACAATACTTTGAAGGCATGCCACAACAGAAGTAGTTAAGCAGGAGAGAATGTTTTGAGTGTAAGTAATTTTAGAACTCAGAGTGTTCGTGTATGTGTTAATGAAAAAACCAGGGTATTTATAGTTTGAAAATAGGTAGAAAATAAGGCAAGAAAATAATTATGGAACTATGTACCAATTAAAATCAAATCAGTATAAGACTTCCTTCAATTAAGGAGTTAAATTCAAACAATAATGGGCAGAAATCATTTAAGGAAAGAAATCAAGTAGAACACCATGTATAGAATAGACCATTACGGGTAAGTACATAGCGGTTTAATTAAGGGAAGGGTCTTTGAAATACTCGGTTAATCAAATAAGGAAAGAAAACAAAGTAAGGTTGCAGAATCGAAAATCAGTACATAACAAATTAAGGAGTCAAGGATTTCAAAATCACTGACTTAAGGAGAGTAACATGGGTTCCCATGAATAAACCAAGTTCAAGAAAAGAGAATCAAAAGTCTGAAGTTTTCAAATCAATGCAAGAAAAAGGAAATCAGTAAAAATAATGCAAGAATCAATTACATGAGTGCAATCAGAATTATACAAGGAGGGTGGAATCAATCCAAACTTGAAGGTCATTTTAGAGGGGAATTTAGCATATAAAGAGGGTGCATAAACATTAGGTATGCAAGGCTGAACCTTTGACAAATAGAAGTGTCATGCAATCACAAAATCAGTAAGTAGTGGACTATTGATTACAGGTTCTGCAGGTGATAGTATATATTATTACTAATTTTACGTCTAGCATTGGATGAAGCAAATCACATTCAGTTAGAAGCTCATATAGCCATGTTTTCTACACGTTGTTGATTTTAGACACTTATAGACGTAGTATCTGAATGTGGATACTTGTTTTAAACCTTATAAACATGGTTCTAAATGCAGAACTTGTTTTTAACCTTTTAAGCATGTTTTCTAAATGCAGGTCTTGTTTTAAACCTTATAGACATGGTATCTAAATGCAATTTGAATTATGCAGAATGACGTTACAACAATCCTATAGGCATGATTTCTAGGTGAAGTTGAATATGCAGAATTATAGCAGTCTTATTGGCATGGTTTCTACAGATAGTTGAATATGCAGAATTAGAACAGTCATATGGTTATGATTTCTAGGCGAAGTTGAATATGCAGAATTATAACAGTCCTATAGGCATGATTTCTAGGTGAGGTTGAATATGCAGAATTATAACAGTCCTATATGCATGATTTTTACCATTTGCATGCGTAGTTATCGCAACTCTGTTTCACTAGCCAACCCCAAGTATTCTTTAAAAATTATTACAAACCGGAGTAACAAATACAACAGAAAATACAAAGAAAATAATTACAATCATAGAAAGCCTTATTATTGACTTCCTGTCTGAATTATGAGATAGATTAACTCAAAGACCAACGATCCAAAGCCTTTCTCTAATTCTAATATGTCGGAGTTCCCTAAGAGCCTCAATGGGACTCCGGACAGTGCTCACACCCAAATTGTATTACCAGAATAGGGACAAGTGCAGTGTGGAAGTTCCATCCCTTAAGTTTCCAAGCTTAGAGGGAGCTCAAAAGGTCCCAGGCAAGGCTCACAAGAGGGGGGGGGGGGCAGAAATTAAGTCTAAGAGAGAGTGCAAGTGAAGAAACAAAGTTCTGAGGGAATAAAGGAGAGGGAAACAACCACAAACAGTTGATAACTTCATAAAAAGGGATTCAGGGGGTTGGTATATTACAAAAAAGCCTATGCTTAGGCAATGGTAGACTTTGGGCATGCACAACAATAGAAGATGTTGGCATGCCTATAAGCCCAACAGAACACAAAATAGCAAAGAAACATAGAAATTAGGATCCCACAGATCAAGCTTGACTCATGGGAACTAATATGCAATACTGTCATGCCTCAAACAAACCATAAGCATTGAACACGTTAGGGTGGGGGTTTAGGATGCATAATAAATTCAGAACAGTCATAAGGAAATTATAGCATGCTAGAATAAGTACTGAACTGAACACAAGCAGTAGGCAGGCAAGAAGGTAAATCATTAAGTAAACACATTGTTGTCATGCTGGAATCTTACTCTGAACATACCAGTTCAAAGAAGCAAAAATACCGTAAAAATAGGTAACAAGACTTTGAAGGCGGGCCACAACAAAAGTAGTGAAGCAGGAGAGAATGTTTTGAGTGTAAGTGATTTTAGAACTCAGAGTGCTCGTGTATGTGTTAATGAAAAAATCAGGGTATTTATAGTTTGAAAATAGGTAGAAAATATGGCAAGAAAATAATTATGGAACTATGTACCAATTAAAATCAAATCAGTATAAGACTTCCTTTAATTAATGAGTTAAATTCAAACGGTAATGGGCAGAAATCATTTAAGCAAAGAAATCAAGTAGAACACCATGTATAGAATAGACCATTAGGGGTAAGTACATAGGGGTTTAATTAAGGGAAGCGTCTTTGAAATACTCGGTTAATCAAATAAGGTAAGAAAAAAAAGTATGGTTGCAGAATCGAAAATCAGTACATAGCAAATCAAGGTGTCAAGGATTTCAAAATCACTGACTTAAGGAGAGTAACATGGGTTCCCATGAATAAACCAAGTTAAAGACAAGAGAATCGAAAGACTGATATTTTTTCAAATCAATCCAAGAAATAGGGAAATCAGTAAAAATAAGGTAAGAATAAATTACACAAGTGCAATCAGAATTACACAAGGAGGTTTGAAATCAGTCTAAAATTAAAGGTCATTTTAGAGGGAAATTTAGCATATAAAGAGGGTGCATAAACATTAGGCATGCAAGGCTGAACCTATGTCAAAGAGAAATGTCATGCAATCACAAAATTAGTAAGTAGTGGACTATCTAAAACATGGTAGTCACATGGGTCAATTTCGGTAACTTAGTAATAGAGAAAAGAGAGAGTATCAAATAGCATGCAAAGAGGTCAAGTGAAAAAACCTTATAGAAGGGTTTAGCGGAAGGTCAAAATCACATAAAGAAACAAAAGATTTCAAAATTCAGTCGAGCAACAGATGAAGCAATTTCAGAGATTCGAATAGGTCCAAAGAAATTAGGGTTTTGAAACCAGTCGAATTCAGAGCATGACTAGCAAGTAAATCACATAGCAAATAATCTCAGAACGAACCCAAAATTTTAGGGTTTTCACCATCAATCGAGTATAGAGATGAAAGACAAGTAAATCAGACAGAATACTAACAAAATAAATTCAGAAAATCTCAAAAGGAACTAAGACTTTTAACATGCACACTTCAGTAGAAGAACAACATAAAGAAACACAGTAGAACATGTTAAAAAGCTGGAAAGCTTCGAAATAATTTAACAAAAACCCTAAATCAGAAAAGATAAAGGTTCTGAAGGTAAAGTTTTGAAAGAAACCTTGAGAAAACAGTTAGGAGTTTAGAGTGAACACAGATCTAAAACAGATCTAAAAGAATCGGAAGAACCTCAAAGAATAGGGTTTCAGAAGAACCCCAAATGGTGAGATAGGCTTGGAAATACATCGGTCTAAGCAGGAGAAGCCAAGAATCGGGCTTGAATAGCCATGGCTGGCCGGAGCAAGGTCAAAGATGACCAGAAACAGTCATGGAACTGAAAGCATCCGAGGTTCTGACCCGGCTTCTTCAAGTCTGGTCTTGAAAATCATAGAACTTGAGCACATAGAAGCCAATGGAGGTGGATATAGGCTTCTTATGGCTTTGGAAGCCATGGTTTGGGAGCTTCTCGGGTGGTGGTCGAGGGCGGCGGCTAGGATCTTGAGAGAGAACTAGGAGAAGAGGGGGGGAGGGGATTCAAAGGAGGCTACAGGCGAAAAGTGATTAGGGTTTAGGGTAGTTAGGAATTAAAAAAGGAAAGGGCTGATGTGAGCCATAGATCTAGGTGATCAACGACTGAGATTAAAAGGGAATTCAGGCGGGTTATTTAATTGGGTCGTGGGTCAGGTAGATTAGGATTTGGTCTGGGTAATTGGGTCCAATTGGGGGGGGGGGGGGTTCAAATAAGGCTAAAATTGAAATGAACGGGGCTAACATTTAAATAGCCATTTTTCCTTTTTATTTTATAAAAATAGTAGAATAATTTTTGAAAAGAAATTAAAGGTACTAAAACATTTAATGTTACGTAATTATCAAATTAAAAATACTGGAGTTAATTTTATAAATATAAACACAATTAGACCTTAAAAGAGGCTAATATTTCAATTATATGCAATTTAGCTTGAAAAATACTAAATAAATTTGTAAAAAATATGCAAAATTTATATTAGATATATTTTAGTATAAATATGAGATTCCAATAAATGTATTACCAAAATGATAATTTTGGGAATAATTATTGGATTTTTCTTGATAAAATAAGGCAATAAATTGATTTAAAATTCTTTTAAAAATTAGGAAAAATAATAAAACATTGGGACATACTTATATATGCATATACATGCTATTTTGAAGGTATTTTGCATAACAAAAAAAATTCAGGGAAAAATTGGGTATCAACAGCTGCCCCTCTTTACCCGGGAAGGATGAAAGAGTTGTCGGGTAAAGATGTGATGGCCAATTTTAACCGACAAAATGGTTTGAAGAGGTTGGCCGTGCTCTGGCTTCTGAGCTGCCTACATATCCCTGGTCTTACAGGAATCAGGCCATATGTAGTTCAGGATCCGCCGGCGGAGTATGCCAACGGAGACTTTCAAGAACGGACGCAATATTTTAGGACGGGGTGAATGGTTGAAGTCTGATAGGGCTGTGGGAACTGGAGCGGGATTGCTCCTGCCGAGATGGCCGTTGCTCGCTGGTTCACTTGCAAATAAGTAACACAAGCGTATATTGTGCATAAATTTAAACATGATGCAAATTCCCGTCGGACCATGAATGTTGTCTTTGGACGGTTAGGATGACGTCCTTAGACCATGATGTCCTGGGCCATGAAACGTATAATAATAAAGGATTCGCAGGCCATGAAATGGTTCTCTCGGGCTATGAGAATGATGCCTCCGAACCATGATGCCTTTGAATAATGATATGCAAAAGATTAAAGGGATCCTTAGGCCATGGCATGGCGTTCTCGGGCTATGCAAATGGTGCCTCCAAACAATGATGCCCTCGGATAATTCGGCGATCTTTCAGCCCATGGAATGCAGTATTTGGCGATCTTTTAGCCCATTAAATGCAATAGATGGCGATCTTTCAGCCATGCAAGTGTAAATAAAGCGGCGATCTTTCAGCCATGCAAGTGTAAATAAGGTGGCGATCTTTCAGCCATGCAAGCGTAAATAAAGTGGCGATCTTCAGCCATGCGAGCATAAATACAATGGCGATCTTTCAGCCATGCAAGCGTAAATGAGGTGGCAATCTTTCAGTCGTGCAAGCGTAAATAAAGTGGTGATCTTTCAGCCATGCAAGCGTAAATAAAGTGGCGATCTTTCAGCCATGCAAGCGTAAATAAAGGGGCGATCTTTCAGCTATGCGAGCGTAAATAAAGTGACGATCTTTCAGCCATGTAGATGCAGATGGAGACAGTGTTTAGTCTCGAAAGGCAGAATGGTAGCCTTATGCAATGCAGAAATGCAGATGGAGACAGTGTTTAGTTTCGGAAGGCAGAATGGTAGCCTTATGCAATGCAGAAATGCAGATGGAGACAGTGTTTAGTCTTGGAAGGCAAAATGGTAGCCTTATGCAATGCAAAAATGCAGATGGAGACAGTGTTTAGTCTCGGAAGGCAGAATGGTAGCCATATGCAATGCAGAAATGCAGATGGAGACGGTGTTTTGTCTCGGAAGGCAGAATGGTAGCCTTATGCAGTGCAGAAATAAAGTAAAATGGCAAATGGTAATAGAGTTTCTTAGCTGATAGCAGGTTGCGATATTGTGACTGCTGGGGACATTGCGATATAGGGAATGTCACCGGCGTGCGTGAATAGCAAATGCTGGTAAATGCAACAATTCTGAGAGTTGTATTCCTGAACAACATTTGTCTCGTGAGTGTATAGTATGTCAGATGCTTTCGCAATCCAAGTGTCTGCATCCAAAGAAAAATCGTGAGTTTTGTAGAGGGGAGGTTAGTTTGTATCCCCGCTGGCCTTGCTTGACCTGTTCGGCTTTGATCTGGTGATACGGTATGTATCATTGGTGGTAGCGTCGCTGAACAAAACGATTTCGATAATAAACATGCATGAATTTGTAAAAAAATGTCATAAGTATATATTTAAGAAATAGCTTTCAGATGAACTAACGACTGTGACGTGGCTCAAGACATTGCGACCTCTCTTGCTTCGGAATTTTGAGGGTCCTCCTCAAAATTCTGCCCCAGTTTCCAATTGCGGGGGGAAATGGAAATTTTATTGAATTGTGACCGAACCCATAAGGCTGCCTACGTATCCCCTCTTAAACGGGAATCAGGTCAGGCGTAGTTCAATACATCATTTAGGAAAAAAAATAAAGATTACACGTAGTAACGTTTGACTGCATCTGAATTAATCGGCTTCGGCCAAACTTCTCCGTCTATTTCGGCAAGTATGAGGGCTCCTCTTGCAGAACCCGGTGTACCATGTATGGCCCTTGCCAGTTGGGAGAGAATTTCCCTTTGGCTTCATCTTGGTGCGAAAAAACTTTCTTTAATACCAGCTGCCCTGGTGTGAACTGTCTCGGCTTGACCCTTTTGTTGAAGGCTCTGGACATTCTGTTCTGATAAAGCTGACCATGACACACTGCATTCATTCTCTTTCCATCTATAAGGGCTAGTTGCTCGTAACGACTCTTCACCCATTCTGCATCGTCGAGCTCGGCCTCCTGTATGATCCTTAAAGAAGGAATTCCACCTCGGCGGGAATGACGACTTTCGTACCATAACCAGCATGTAGGGGGTTGCCCCAGTTGATGTGCGGACTGTGGTGCAATACCCCAACAGAGCAAATGATAACTTTTCGTGCCATTTCTTATGCTTCTCTATCATTTTCCTCAATATCTTCTTGATGTTTTTGTTAGCGGCTTCCACAGCTCCATTCATTTGGGGCCTGTAGGCTGTAGAATTCTTGTGTCTAATCCTGAAGGTTTCACACATGGTTCTCATCAAGTCGCTGTTGAGGTTGGAACCGTTATCGGTGATGATTGATTCTGGAATCCCGAATCGGCAAACAATACGATCGCGGACAANAGGTACTTAAAACATTTAAATGTTAACGTAATTAATCAAAATTTAAAAATACTAGGAGTTAAATTTTATAAATATAAACACAATTAGACCTTAAAAGAGGCTAATATTTCAATTATATGCAAATTTAGACTTTGAAAAAATTACTAAAATAAAATTTTGTAAAAAAATATAGCAAAATTTATATTAGATATATTTTAGTATAAATATGAGATTCCAATAAATGTATTACCAAAATGATAATTTTGGGAATAATTATTGGATTTTTCTTGATAAAATAGGGCAATAAATTGATTTAAAATCATTAAAAAGTTAAGGAAAAATAATAAAACATTGGGACATACTTATATATGCATATACATGATATTTTGAAGGTATTTTGCATATATTAAAATATGCATGGAAAAATTGGGTATCAACAGCTGCCCCTCTTTACCCGTGAAAGATGAAAGAGTTGTCGGGTAAAGATATGATGGCCAATTTTGACCCGGCAAAACGGTTTGAAGAGGTTTGGCCGGAGCTGCCTACATATCCCTGGTCTTATAGAATCAGGCTACATGTAGTTCAGGATCCGTCGGCGGAATATGCCGACGGAGACTTCTCAAGAACGGACGTGATATTTAAGACGGGGTGAATGGTTAAGGTTTGAAGAGGTTTACACACAAGCATATATTGTGTGTAAATTTAAGCGTGATGCAAATTCCCGTCGGACCATGAATGTTGTCTTTGGACGGTTATGATTGTCACACCTCCTTTTTCCATACACCTCCGGACGGTAGTACAAGGGAGTTTTTCCACTTTATGTGACATTATTTGAATTGAGATTATTTAATTCAGAGTCGCCACTTGGGATAGTTGTTTTGGTGTCCCAAGTCACCGGTTTATTCGAAATCCCAAATCGAGGAAAATTCGACTTTCCTTGTGAAGTCTGCGAACCAGAAATTCTGAATAAGGAATTATGTTAACTCAGGGGAAGGTGTTAGGCATCCCCGACTTCTGTGGTTCTAGCACGGTCGCTTAAACTATTACAATTGGCCCATTATCTGATTTTAATACATGTTTTAGCCTATGGTGTATTTTAACTTATTAACCGCTTTTAAATTATTTTTAGGAAGATTCAACGTTATCCGAAATGCGTCTTGAACAACGTCACATGAAATGCACCCGCGATCCATGACACTTTTTGTCTAACGTTGTTGAGATTTGGATTTGGGTCAAATGAAATGCACACCCGAGTTTAGGAAGGTAATCTTATTAAAATAATGAGCCTAAAGCAACTACGCATTTTTAACTTTGCGAGGGCCATGGGAATTTGGCTAAATGGCACGCTTCGATTCTAAGGATCAAAACAAGATTAATTAAACGAGGGTTATGCAATTGAGATTTTTGTTTGGCACGGTGCACCTCAATTTCCAATTAAAAAAAAGATTTCAAGCTAAACTTCGGGGGCCATAAGTTATTTGTGTTGTCTAATATGGCGCACCTCCACTATTTCCAAAGGGGTTGTACTCAAGTTATTTTTAGAGACCCTAGACACCTCCTCCTCAACTCTTCGACTGAGACCTGCATTCCACTTATAATAACACAAGCAAACCCTGAAATGAACTCAATCCAACATGTGATGGACAATATAGTTATACACAGCACAATTTGCCTTCGAGGGTAAAAATCTGTAATGCCTAACAAATGGTAAAACCCCAAAAATCGAAAACTAGAACTTTATAGGCTCATGGACTCGTCTGCAGCAGAGAAAACCAGAGTGACACTACTAATCAATAGCCATGACTTCCATTTGCTACCTACTGCTGCTTCGGGTAATCATCATCAACTATGTACAGAAGACTGCTTGTTAACCCTTCAAAGACAAAGGAGGCTGGCCAAACGAATGAAAATGCAAAAAAACAAATCTGGTACTCCCACGACTGTCCAAACCAAACGATGCAGAATTTAGAAAGCCAGGTACTACTGATTTTCCTACAAGTGATCAGTCAAGTTTTCAAACAATTCCCAGGCTAACAACCTCATAGGAAAGGTTTCAGCTTCACAACAACCAAAGATTTGCCTATTTCCCATTTTTACAAAGCCAAAGCACATAGACAAAGAAAACATCCAGTTTGAATGATTGGATTAAGCAACTGGAGCAGCTACTTAGAACTAATTGTTTGGTGAAGAGCAACAGCCATAACATATGAATGCTAAATTAATAGTTGGCTGTAAAAGAGATCAATAAAACCAGTCTCCTAGAATGGCTGAGAGACATCAGAATCCCAGCCAAGAAAGCAAGCATAGACAACCAATGAACATATATCTAAAGCTCTAATAGACAGACTGACAGAGGAAGGGAAATAGAGTGCAACGAGACCAAAGTCAGCTATTATATACGACATTAACCAACAGTAATGCATAAAAATCAACTCACAGCTACCAAGGGTAATTGAATGCACCATGTTTCACAATTAGCTTAAATTCATTCTAAGTAATGCGGGCCATAGTTGAGTTTGTGTGTAATTATTGAGAGTGAAAGGGCAACTATGGAAAGACAAATGAGAGGCTTGAAATAATCTGAAATGGAGTTTCAGCAAGCAGCAACCCAATGGACTTATATCCCAAAACTGGAAACTTGATCACAACGGAAACAAAGCCACAACAAGAAAGAACGACTGATTAACTCGTATAGCCACAAAAGCAATCATTAACAGGGATAATCTCAGCAACTTCAAACCAGCACAACATGCGAAAGTGGTCATGGAATCAGGTAAAAGGGAGACTACTCAGTCATTCATGTCGAACATGCTGAGATAAAACAGTAGGTGTGAGCAGATTACTTTGAGCATTAAACATGTCGTATATAGCCAAAGCAACACAAGCATTAGTTGAACTGGTCATTTAAACTGGAACTAGTCCAAATTATAAAACTGGAACCAATGAACACAGTCATTTAGACTTAAACCAATCGACTTAAACTAACAATAGTGTGACGCCTTCAAGAATCCATACCATCTAAAAGCTGAAAGCAAACGTTCATTTGAAAACGACGAAATCTTGACTCAAATGAAAACTCAACAACATAATAATAGTTAAAGCATCTCAGCATAGAGGACGACCCCTCAAAATCAACTTTACTGACTGAACATACGCAAATACATCACACCATTGAAAAGAGATTCACCAACAAGAAATTCACTCACAGAAACAAACACCGTTGTGGACAGAATTCACAGTTCAAGAACACATTAAAAACATAGATGCGAAAGAGAACGAGATTGAACTTGAACTTTCAAACTTCTTTTCAATAATTATAGGAGAAGCAGCAAGTACACTTTTGGATTCCAAGATCCTAGCAAGGTTCAGCAGCGAAGCAGTAGGGCAGTAGTAGCAAATCGAAGTTGACGAACTTGAATCTCACCACCAATCGAATGACTTCAACTCATCTTTATCTCTTTGGAACCCAAAATCCAGATTCAAAATTTAAGAAATATATATGTATCTCACTCTTTGAACCTTTCAGAGAAACTTTTCCAAGAAAAAAAATCTTCAGGAAAGGGAAATCAGAAGCTAAAAAGATCCTTCGACTTTTCTCTTCCCAGTTTTTTACCAGAATTCCTCTTCTCTCAAAATCGGATGAGGTTCCTTTTTGAAAATGAGCCTTTGATGAATATGGGGCTCGGATTGAGTGAAATCAATCCAACGCCTCAAACGTATCCAGCAAATCGTTCCTAGAACCTTCCAATCGTGAGATATATCTCAAATTCGAGCGAGTGAGAGGAGAGGGGAATCTTGGCGTCAGAAACCGTTAGAAACGGCAAGGAGAGATGGAGGGACGCGTGGGTTAGGGATTTGGAATCACTCCCCATGGATTTGGCGAGTTGAAACGCGTCTTTGTGAAGAAGACGATGAAATAGTCGCGTGAGTTTAGGGATTTTATTTTGTTGGGTCTCTGTATGTATTTGTGTGTGTATTTGTGGAGATGGGTTGGGTTTAGGGGCAGCCGGGCGGGTTTAGGAATTGGGCTGGGGAGGTTTAATGACCGGGCTGGAAAAGAACAATTAATCTTGGCCCAAACTTCATTCCTTCATCTAACTCGTTTTTTTTCATTTCTTCCTTTTTCTATTTTTTTTAATTTAAAACTAAAAATAAACCTAAATTAATTCCTAATCCAAGTTATCTAATCAAATTAAATCAACAAACTTTATAAAACAATTACCACCAATAATTAAGAAACAACTTAAAGGAAAAACTAACAAATTTCAAAAATTAAAATTAAAGTGCAAAAAATAACTATTTTTGTGATTTTCTCATTTTTATAAAATCATTAATTACTAATTAATTCTTATTAAACATGAAAAGTTAAATCCTAAAGGCAAATGTAACATATTTTTGTATTTTTCATTAATTAAATAAAGTAAACATGCACAGACAATATGCAAACAATAACAGAAAAATCGCAAAAATCCACAAAATTACAAATAGTGAAAAGAAACTTATTTTCTTGAATTTATGGGAGTAATTCATATAGGGCAAAAATCACTTGCTCACAGCTACCCCTCTTTGCTCGGAAACACGAAGAGTTTTCGGGCAAAGATAAAAGGAGCGGATACGAGCGATTTTTGCCCGTTTGAATACTCCGTGGGAAGCATTTTTGAAAGATTTGACCGCACCCTGCTTCCGAGGTTGTCTACATATCCTTGGCTATAAAGGAATCAGGTCAGTGTAGTTCAGGAAGTTTTGGTAGCTGGAACTACCGTGAAGTTGTGATTTCACCGTTGCTGCTGCTGCTTCTGCTTGCTAAGCTCCTTATTACACCAAAATAAAAAATAAAAAGCTAAACTTGCTAAGCCTATCAGCTACGAGTTACAAGATTCCTATCAATGAATCTCTTGAAGTTTGATCTTGAGTCTCAGCTAATTCTTGCTGTGGACTCTGATCTGAATGTTGATGTTTGTCAGCTGCAGATACTGGTTCTTTCTCGAGCTTTGGATCAAGGCGGGACATGTGAAGCTTGTGATTTCAATCATATCTTGAACAGTCCGCATTTTTTCTCCGCTTCTGCATTTTGAGTTCACTTCTTTTTCTTTTCTTCTTTATCTTTATTCTGGATTGAGACTCATTCTTTTGGTCATCTCAAACTCTGTGTCTCGAGGTAAAACCTGCTCAGACACCAAAAACAAACAAACGAACGAAATTTTCTGCCCCAGTTTTCACTAGGAAAATTTCGTGAGTTATTTGTGACTAAAATCTAAACTATTTTTTTTGAAAGTGATAAAATAAGGATTGTGTATCTTTAGGAGGAAATATTGGGGAATGGAGCCCTATATCTAAAATTCTCAACTAGGGAATGGAGCCCTAATGTTCGTAAAAGGCGACTAGAGAATGGAGGCCCTATGTCTAAAAATCTCAACTCACGGATTGGAGCCCTAATGTTGGCAAAAAGGCGACTAGGGAATGGAGGACCTATGTCTAAAAATTTCAACTTAGGGATTGGAGCCCTAAGATGGAAAAATGAAACTGCTAAATTGTGTACCTATGCTAAAATGAACCAAGAAGGATTTTTTTTTCTTTTCTTTTTTTTTTAGAAAAATCAACAGTTTTTTTTTGTTGAGAAAATCATTCTTTTAACAAATTTCTCAAACGCTTTTTTTTTCAAAGGCAAGAACAAATGACCTTTTTTACCGGGACATCCTTTTTTTTCTTTTTCAAATTATCTTAGGAGAAAATTCGTCAGACTAGGTTTTCTATTTTAGGAGAAAGATTCATCAGACTACGATTTCTATCCTAGGAGAAAATTCGTCAGACTAGGTTTTCTATCTTAGGAGAAAAATTCACCAGACTAAGATTCCTAGAAGAAAATTCATCAGACTAAGTTTTCTATCTTAGGAGAAAGATTCATCAGACTAAGATTTTGATCCTAGGAGAAAATTCATCAGACTAGGTCCATTTTTGTTATCTTAGGAGAAAGATTCAACAGACTAAGATTTCTGTCCTAGGAGAAAGTTCATCAGACTAGGTCTTCTATCGTAGGAGAAAAATTCATCAGACTAAGATTTCTATCCTTGGAAAAAATTCATCAGACTAGGTCTTCTATCTTAGGAGAAGGATTCATCAGACTAAGATTTTGATCATACGAGAAAGTTCATCAGACTAGGTCCATTTTTGTTAACTTAGGAGAAAAATTCATCAGACTAAGATTTCTATCCTAATAGAAAGTTCATCAGACTAGGTTTCTTTCTTAGGATAAAAAATTCATCAGACTAAGATTTTGATCCTAGGAGAAAATTCATCAGACTAAGATTTCTATCCTAGGACAAAGTTCATTAGACTAGGTTTTCTATCTTAGGACAAAAAATTCATCAGACTAAGATTTTGATCCTAGGAGAAAATTCATCAGACTAGGTCCCTTTTTTTTGTTATCTTAGGAGAAAAATTCATCAGACTAAGATTTCTATCCTAGGAGAAAATTCATTAGACTAGGTTTCCTATCTTAGGAGAAAGATTCATCAGACTAAGATTTATATTGGGAGGAAAATCCATCAGACTAGGACTTTTATCCTAGGAGGAAAAATGTGATGATCAATGGCAAGATTTTATGCACAATAGCAAGACAAATAAAGGCAAAGATTTGAGAAACTTCCCTTTGTCGGCTCTTCTCTTCTTTTCTTTTTCTTCTCTTTTTTTCTTTGTGTTTTTTTTTCTTTTTCTCTATTTTTTAACCACTTTCCTTGCACTGCTTTATTCCTGCTGCAAACAAAGAAAAATTTGTTAGTTTTGAAAAAGGGTGGTCGGTTTGTGGCCTTGAGTCTTGGGCATCTTGGCTTCTGCTCAATTAGCTTGAGTTGGTTTCAAGAGACTTTTGCTCGGCATCAACCATGATTGTTTCACACCCATTACCATTTGTATTTTTGGCTCAATCAGCCTTATCCCGATTGGAGATCTTTGCTCAGGTGACCTTTTTTGATATCCTCAATGACTTTCTGCTTTTTGAGCAATTTGTCTGTCAGAGAGAATCACATGTTATCTTTCTTGTGCCAAGTAGGCTGACAAGAGTCTTTTTCGGTGGTAGCCCTTGCATGAATCCTCAAGACATGTTGAAAGTAACAACCGAGTGTGCCGACCAAATTTACTTTATGCAACTGAAAAGCAGATAGTAGATTTTGAAATCTTTTCTTGCTTGTTTCGACAAGAACTGACTCAGAGTGAAGGACAAAATGATGCAAAGAAACAAGTATTAACAAGAAGTGCCTCCTATCGGAAGGACAGAAGGAAGAGTTTTTTTTTTCTTTTTTTTTTCAATAACTAGGCTTAATGGTCATGACATGCATTTTGGACTCAATGGCCTAATCTATCAAACTAATCCTTCCATTTTGCCATTCTTATGACCTTTGAAGTCAGGCTTGTTCGTGCCAATCCTTCACATCATCTTCACAACTCAGTTTCGACTAGTGGTGCCCTGAGGGGTCTTCACCAACAAGTCTCTCTCATTTGTTTATCTCTGCTTACCGTCATCTTACACGCCCGTGTGAGCAACTCGACAGTGTTATACGTGTGATAACTGTTGGCATTCTCGAAGGCATTCGGGAGGTCTTTATTTGGAAGGTTTTTGATAGGGTTGGAAAGAAAGGTCGGCATGAAGGCTCAAAGTAAACTCAAAATGAGGGGTTGTAGACTTACAACTCTTGGAATC
This sequence comes from Nicotiana attenuata, assembly GCF_001879085.1. NCBI lineage: Eukaryota > Viridiplantae > Streptophyta > Magnoliopsida > Solanales > Solanaceae > Nicotiana > Nicotiana attenuata. Next base: position 380,578 of record NW_017670281.1, read on the forward strand.
GACTCTTCCAAACTTGAAATAAAATCTTTGCCCCAGTTTCAGATACTGGGGATTTTTGGATTTTTCTATTTTTTCTATTTTTTTTCTATTTCTTCTACATTCCTATTTGGTTGGACCGAACCGTGAGGCTGCATACGTATACTTTTTTTAAGGAATCAGGTCTAACGTAGTTCAAACATATGACCTAACTAATTTTTTTTCATTTTCTTTCTGTTTCTGTTTTTGTTTTTTTTGTTTTTTTTCTCTTTTTTTTAAACAAATTGCCCCAGCTTCTATTTTCTAGGGGCATGGACCTTTGACAGTTCTTTTCTTTTTCATTTTCTTTCACTTGAAAATTGCCACACTTTGTACTCTTGGGACATGAACTTTTTTTTCTTTTTCTTTTTCTTTTTCCCTTTTTTTCATTTTTTTGGCTCTTGATACCAAAAGAGTGGGGTCAAAGAAAATAACACAGGCTCAAAAAGGTGACAAAGGGTATAACGTGTTTGGGTAGCAGAAAAAGGGCCTCCTAGCCTCGAGAACGCCAATTATAGTATCTTTTCGTGATCACAGCATTGACAAACATGTCTGTATTCTTGGCGTGTCGTGGTCACAAGACACTTTCCATCCCCTAATGTCAAACTTTCCAACAGACTTCAATTGATTAAACATCCTCAAGCCTGATCTTCACAATGAATTGAAGGTGAATTTTACTCGACCTTAATTCCAATGTATTTCAACTCTTTATTCATCCTCAAAAGAGTTTTTTTTTTAGTTATTCAATTCCAGATTGAATCAGTTTCTAAAATCTGGCCAAAATTTTCGCATGCATGTCATGTCATTAAAACTAGCGAGAAAGGAACTAGGAATAGAATGACAAGAAAGGACAAACTGCAATTTATTGAATAAGGATGGAAGGGTTTGACAACTAAACAAGCAACCTAAAATCCGAATTACAACCCAAAAATAACCCGGATAATGAAAATAGCAACAAAACAGATAGATTTGACTCATACAACAGAGTAGAAGGATAGAAGGGTTTGACTCAATAAAACAAATAAAATCTGGATCATAACCCTGAAATAAACCAGATAATAGAAAAAACATCAAAACAAATTACAAAGATTCCTCCCTAGTAAGGAGAGAATGGCTTTTTAATTGCTAAGCTTGACATTTAGCCACAAATTTGCTCATCAGAATCACCATGGCCTTCTCCAATTTCAGTCAGCAAGTTCCCGAAAGGATTCTCATACTCCATGTCACAAGGCATCATCCCCACAAAGTGTGCATCATCATGTGCAGGTAAAGGACTCTGCGTGATATTCTGGGTGTCACTCTCTTGGATCACAATCAACTTTTCCTGGATCATCCTTTCTATTTCTCTTTTTAAATCCCGACAGCTTTCAACATTGTGCCCCTGGGCATTAGAATGGTATTCACACATTTTATAATGATCAAAGCTTCTCGTACGTGGGTCCACATGATTTGGAGGGATAGGTGAAATTATATCATAATGCTTTAATTTCTCAAACAAGCCCGCGTAGGACTCTCCTATTGATGTAAAATTATCTTTCAACTTTTGTTCCCCTTTATACCTATGGCCTAGATGTGGGTAATAGGGTAATCAAAAATTTTGTGGAGGATGGAGGAGATTTTGTTGTGCTTGTGCTCGCCTTCTGGGGTGTTTTGGTGGCTTGCCAACATACTATGGTGGAGCAACAGAGTATTTTTTGCTAGAAGTGGACAGTAATGCTCAGGGGAGTCATGGGAAAATAGATAAGGCTGCGCAATACTTCGAGGTGCTCTCTTGGGACCTCTTCTCGACCCCGCTATCATCATGATTTCTTCATCCTTCTCATTTGTGTCACTAAATTTATCATATTCAACCTGGACAGCTTGAGTTCCGGCTTTAAGAATTGCTTTACCTATAATTGTGCCTGTCTTAAGACCATTCTCTACCATTTCTCCCATTTTGATTACTTCCGAGAAGGATTTGCCAACTGCGGACATCATGTATTAAGAGAAATCTGGCTCTTGCCCCTGAAGGAAGACAGTGATTAGCTCGTGGTCATCCATGGGTGGCTTAACTCTAGCTGCTTGCTCTCTCCATTTAATGGCATATTCCCTGAAACTTTCACTTGGTTTCTTCTTCAGGTTTGAAAGGGAATTGCGGTCTTGGTCAATGTCAATGTTGTATTGGAACTGTTTGACAAAGGCTTGTTCCATGTCATCCCAATTATACCAGCGAGACGTGTCTTGATCCATAATCCATTCGGAGGCTACTCCTGTAAGGCTTTCCCCAAAATAAGTCATCAGCAATTCTTCATTTCTTCCCGCACCTCTCAGTTGATTGCAATACCATTTCAGGTGGGCTATGGGGTCCCCATGTCCATCATATTTTTCAAATTTGGGAGTCTTGAAACCAGGCGGCAAGTGGACATCGGGGAACATACATAGATCTTTGAAGGCAACAGTCTTTTGACCTGCCAACCCTTGCATGTTTTTCAACCGTTGTTCTAAGCTTTTCACTTTTCGGGTCATTTCTTCCTGTACCATCTTTCGGGCAGGCTTCTAAATATTTGCAGGAAGATCAAACGACTACGAGTGGTACTCAGGAGAGTGGTACTGCTCTTGCTGTGTAGCAAATTGTGACTCATGACAAGGTTGTCCTTGGCCATTGGCCCATGCCTGACACATTTTGGTCATTTGCTGTTTCACTGTTCTATTTTCCTCAACCACTATAGACTCTTGTCAAACCCTCTGACCCTGAGTCTTTTGAGCACTTGTAATAGCTTTGATGTCAATTATCATTTTTCCTTGAATCTTGTGTTGTCTGCTTACCACAAATCAACCACCTCAAACTTTCTTCACAATTCAAAACAAAAGACATGTTAGAAAGGACTTAGTCAGTTCCCTATTATTATCAACATTTTTTCACTTTTGTCTTTCTTTTTTCTTCTTTTTTTTTTTCATTTTTTTCTCATTTTCCTTTTTAATGGTTGATCGAACCTGATGTGGGTTGCCTACTTATCATGTGGGAACATGAATCAGATCTTGCGTAGTTTGGAAAGATTATGAATAAAGTAAATAAACGAACTCTTTTTTTTTATTTTGATTTTTTTGATTTTTTTTCCTTAAATTTCCGAAGAAAGACTTATAAAGAAGAAAGAAAATATATTTTTTTCTGGATTTCAATTTGTTTTATTTTTGAATTTCGAAAGAAACACTTTAAAAGAAGAAAAAAAATATTTTTGGATTTTAGGAATTCTACTTTCAATTTATGAAAGAACTACTTCTAAAGAAAAAGAAAATATTTTTGAATCTTGAATTTTCTTTTGAATTTTTTGAATGAAGAACGAAAATATTTTTGGATTTTAAGAAGAAATTAAAAGAAAATATTCTTGTATTTTTTTTTAAAAAAATTCGGTCTAAAAGAAAGACTTTCTAAATAAGGAAGTAGATGAAAATATTTTTGGATTTTTTTTTGAAAATGGTGGGCCGGAACCGATGAGGTTTGCCTACGTATCTCACATCCGGTGAGAATCAGACCCGGATAGTTCGCCAGTTTTGACGGAACAGGGGAAACCATGACACTAGAAAATTTTGGCTCATTTTGAAATGACTATTGTTTTTTTTTCCGAATTTCGATAGAGTTTTAAAATTTTCTAAATACCTACCTCACTCTTGGTTTTTTCCTTATTTTTTGATTTTCTTTCCCTATTCTAGAAGTCAATCAACAGACAAGCCGAACAGACAGATATGCAAGTAGCACGTAAGATACATCGGGATGGTCTTTTAATTTGGGTATACCTGTCCTAGATGGACCCAACCCCTATGTTGAGTCCCCAAAGTCAAATGCACATGATGCAAACAAACGTTCCTACTAGGTATCCGGCATGAGGCTTTGTCATACTAGGTTTAAAAACCTGGGTTTATTGTTCTAGACATGGCTTACCCGAGCGGACAACTCGAGCTGGGGGGGGGGGCAGCGTACCGAGAATACAGAAGCTTCACTGGCTTTGCAACTTGTCCGACCCTCGTTCTAAAATGCGATAAGACTCTAGACAGAAGAGAAGTCACACGAAGTACACCCTTCTCCATGATTTATAAGACTCAGAGAGAGGAAGGGTTTCTTAGCAGTTTATATACAATTCACAAAATATCAAAGCGGTAAAAGCATTTAGCACATTGGGCTCAATCATGTAGGAAAATCAGATAACAGATAAAGCCAATCATAACAGCTATTCTAAGCTCGAATTCTTGAACCCTGAACCGAATTCCTGGGTTTGGATCACCAGTAGAGTCGCCAGAGCTGTCACACCTCCTTTTTCCACACACCCCCGGAGGGTAGTACAAGGGATTTTTTCCACTTTAAGTGACATTATTCGAAATGGGATTATTTAATTCAGAGTCGCCACTTGGGATAGTTGTTTTGGTGTCCCAAGTCACCGGTTTATTTGAAATCCCAAATCGAGGAAAATTCGACTTTCCTTGTGAAGTCTGTGAACCAGGAATTCCGAATAAGGAATTCTGTTAACCCGGGGGAAGGTGTTAGGCATCCCGGGATTCCGTGGTTCTAGCATGGTCGCTTAAACTTTTACGATTGGCCCATTATCTGATGTTAATACAAGTTTTAGCCTATGGTGTATTTTAACTTTTTAACCGCTTTTAAATTATTTTTAGGAAGATTCACCGGTATCCAAAACACGTCTTGAACCACGTCACATGAAATGCACCCGCGATCCATGACACGTTTTGTCTAACGTTGTTGATATTTGGATTTGGGTCACATAAAATGCATACCCGAGTTTAGGAAGGTAATCTTATTAAAATAACGCGCCTAAAGCAACTACGCATTTTTAACTTTGCGAGGGCCTTGGGGGCGTCGACGGCATGGCGACTCTGGTGGGGAGTTCTTTTAGGCTTTTACCATTTCATGTTACTTGTGACTTTACTGCTTCATTATTGCTTTTATTTAATGTCTTTATCCCTCTTCTACTTCGAAACTGACTTGGCTTTTTGTTTATTTTTCTTTAATGCTTTCTTTTATCACTTTCCTTCAATACTGTTGTAATTCTGAGCAATTATTTTAATCATTACTTTATGAACGTGCAAATACATGACAACTTGTTTCATTCTTGTAATTGCATCCTCAACATCATATTCCACTCGTGCCAAACAAATACCATAGCAATGCTTATAATGAATGGTTGCGCCCTTCTGATATTATCACCCCCTAAATTTGGCAAAGGCGTATTTGCAATAAAACAAGTCGATCAGCGGTGCAGTTGACGGTTCCGTGCCTTTCCCTCTTGAGTTGTCCGCTCAAGGGTACCAGTCTTATACCCCGTAGAAACCTTACTCTATTTAACTGTTTCTGCATCATGGTCAAACCTAGCCAAGTCAGTTATGGTGTCCACTGAATGACTCTTTAAGATAGCCTTGTCCAAAGTCCACGGATTTCCTTGAAACCCAAATGGACGCCACCATATTCTGTGCAATTATTTGGAGAACTAAATGCCGTTTATGCTAATTATTGTTTTAAATAGTCGAGTCCGGCGGGGTAAGGGTCTAACACTTTGTTTTGCAGAAAATGAGGCACGAAGTCCCCAAATCGGCAAGGTAACCAACATTCACGCAAGGTTGCTAAGCTGGTGGGAGGACCTTTACTCCAATGATCAGACTCTCGTCTGCAAATATTTGGGAAATTTGCCTTCTGTTTTGGAAAATCATAGATGCTGCAACTTTATTCTGGGATAGCGACAGATCTGTGTTTCGCTTCAGGGACCTTGAAATGACACCTTTGCATGAGGAAATAGGAGGGTTAGCTGGTATTCCTTGGGAGACTCCGGGTTTGCTTATGCCAGAAAATCGCAAGGGTAGGGGTTTCCTCAAGATGATGGGACTAAAGAAAAACCCAGACATGACCTGTTTGAAGGACTCTTACGTTCCTTTCGACTATCTGTACGAGAGGTACGGCCATAGCAAGTCCTACCACACATACCCAGATGAATTTTCCCTCACCTCATTGGGGCATATCCATAAAAGAGTCTTCGTCTTTATGTTCTGCTTTTTGGGGATGATAGTATTTCCTATGAAGAAGGTTAGGATCCATACATGACTAGCCATGGTCACCAAGACTCTAATGAAAGGGATTGGCGGGCAGCCTTTCAGCATAGTACCAATGATTATCGCGGAGATATACCGAGCCCTCGAAAACTGTCAACGAGGGGCCAATCACTTTGAGGGTTGTAACTTACTACTCCAACTTTGGCTCATGGAGCACCTCCAAAAGGGTGAATATCGGCAAGAGATTCTATGCAGACACTGGGATGATCATATCGCCTTCCATCAGCCAAGGCGAAGGAACTATATGCCTAACATGTTTGCTCAACCAGAAGATGCTAAAGGGTGGGTAGAGTTGTTTGAAAATCTGAAGGAAGACCAAGTGTAGTGTATGTTCGAGTGGTTCCCTACAGAAGAGTTCATCCTCCGATCTCGGGATGCACCGTATACTCATCGGTCTAAGGGGAACTTATCCTTATGTCCCTCTCCGAGTCATGAGGCAGGCAGGAAGAAAGAAGGTTATACCAAGGGTCGACAAGATGAGTCACTTCAGGGCCGACTTTCAAGACGACGATAGCCCTCACAAGTGCCAGGCCCAGCACATGTGGCACTGCAAAATCATCCTGGGAAAGGATTTCGTAGAACCAGACATATACCATGCTGGTTATACCCCATACTATCCAAGATGGTTGGAAGACGATCATAGTGGGTTTGGACAACCCGGGTTTGTCCGAGGTCATAGGATCATCGACGAAAAGGCTGAAGTACAGGTTAAGTACAACCAATTGCGCAAGAGGATTCAGGAATGCGAGAGTGAGTACCGGGAAATTCAGGAAGCCCATCAAAAGTTGATTGAATAATGGAAAGATATGGCTGTCAGCGCCAACAAGAGACTAGGGTATTTGGAGCGGGGTTTGGTAGAGTTGGAAAGGAAGTTCATCCAGAGGATCAAAAACTGCCAGAATGTTGAGGGAAACGAATGAGGACACTTGGCTAGAGCCTATTTGCTGTTGGGACTGCGTGAGCTGGTGAAGCTGTTTGATGGAGCTAAAGATGCTGAGTCTGAGGAAGGTCCTTCCGGGACCAAGTAGTTAGGATCTTTTCTTTTTCCTTTAAAATGTAATAAGGCTAATGGCCATTAGTGACATTTTATTTCCTGCAATTTTTAGTGTCGTTTTGGGATTCGTCTTATTTTTATCAATAAAATGAGGCATTTAGCATTATAAGTTCTCCAAATCAACTTGTCGCTAGGCCTACCTCGGGCACAACGAGGCACCCAAATTAGGACACGATTTATATTCTTGCACTATGTGTTTAAATATTGCAACATTTTCTTCTCATAACCCTCACTAACTTGTTACCTTTTTGTTTTTACTTTTGTTTTATTCCCCTCTCCAAAAGGTTAGTTCATGCACTCTGGCATCGTTATCTTACTACACAAGATCTAAGGGCCCTCAACCTCCTCCTCCTCCGAGTCCTATCAGAAACAAGAACAGATGAAAAATGGAAGATTTGATCAACTCGGCCGAAAGGGTAGAGGTTCCTCAGGGTATTCAGGTTTCCAAAGAAAGTGCCGCCCAGCTCGAACAGAAGTTATTGAAATTTCAGGAAGAACTGGACCAAGTTCAGAACTTGGCAAATTTATATTTTTCCCTCACTACCCCAGATGTCAACATGCCCAATGCTCAAAATCCTACACCTCCACAAAACATCCCAAAACCACAGAAACAACCCGCTCCCCATCAACACTGCAACACATGTCACACTTCAAACAACACCCCACTGCTCATTCCTGAACCACTAAAATCCACAAATTATCATCCCCACAACACCCCCATCTATGTGGAAACCATACCACACTATACTCAACCTATTTCAAGCACACGTCTGATGACAAAAGACTCTCTTAGCAGGAACCTGGCCACAGAACTCAAGAAGCTGACTAGCCGAGTCCAGGGTGTTGAAGGAAACAAAGGTATCGAGGGGCTGAATTATGAGGACCATTGCATTTAGCTAGATGTCGAACTTCCTAAGGGGTACAAACCTCCCAAGTTCGAAATGTTTGATGGCACAAGGGTTCCCAGAGTCCATTTTAGGACGCACTGCGACAAGCTGGTCGGAGTCGGAAGGGATGAAAAGATTTGCATGAAGCTCTTTATGGGAAGTATGAAAGGGGATGCTCTATCTTGGTACATTAGCCAAGACCCCGAGAAGTGGACGAATTGGGTAGGTATGGCGTCCGATTTCATGAACAGGTTCAGATTCAATAAGCAAAATGTGCCAGATGTATTCTACATCCAGAACGTAAAGAAGAAACCCACGGAGACATTGCGCGAGTATGCTACTCGTTGGAGATCAGAAGCTGCTAAGTTCAGGCCGACTTTAGAAGAAGAACAAATGAACAGGTTTTTCGTCCGGGCTCAATACCCACAGTATTATGAGAGGTTGATCTTGATTGAAGGCCAGAAATTTTCCGACATCATCAAGCTAGGGGACAGGATTGAGGAAGGCATTAAAAGTGGTACTGTCACTAACTTTGAAGCATTGCAGGCCACCAACAAGGCTCTACAGTCTGGCGGCGCATCCAAGAAAAAGGATGTGAGTGTCGTGATGGTTGCACAGAGAACAAAATCCCCAATAAAATACCAAACTTACCCAATATCTCCTCTCACATATCAACCTACCCCAAATTACCAAGAACCCTCGCCCTCTTACCAAGCTTCACTACCTACTTACCAATCATCTCCACCCCCCGCATATCAACCTACCTTACCAAGATATTCCCAACCCGCACCCATTTACCAAGCCTATAATGCTCATCCCTCTCACTATCAATCACCTCCCACCTGCCAAAACATCCCTAGACCATGACCTATCTTCGGCCGTGGACTTCCCAAATAATACACCGCCATCGCCGAACCAATCGACCAGCTGTATGAAAGGCTTAAAGCTGCTGGTTACGTCACCCCTATCCCTGCCATAACTCCAGAAAATCCTTCCCAATGGGTCAACTTGAACAAAACCTATGCATTCCATTCCGGCATGAAGGGGCATACCATCGACGAATGCCACTCTCTGAAGGATAAAATCCAAGCTTTAATTGACAACAAGATTATTGTGGCGAACGAACCTGCTCCTAATGTTCGCAACAGCCCCCTGCCCGACCACAAAGGCGGAGGCATTCACATGATAGAGGCAGAAGATGATTGGGATCCCAAAGGATCGATCAGATTGATTGTTGAAGATGACGAGCCAAAGAAACAAACTGTCACACTTAATCTGATTATAGTCCAGATCCAGCCTTCTGGAGACGCTGAAGTGAACATGTCCATACCACTTGAATTCGAGGCGCCTTCTTCTGCAAAGGCGCCAGGACCGATTGAGGTCGAGTTTGGATCTCTAAAGGCACATGTACCATTTGAAGTTGATGTGTTACCTCCCAAAGCAAGGGTGCCCATTCTTATGGCTATGTCAACCATAGCACCATTCCATACGAAGGCCATTCCTTGGGATTACACCGCCAGTGCGAGAAGGAAAGGGAAAACCAAATCTGGAGAAGCAATTGCAGCGCTGGGTATGGCTAGAACCGGCAGGGTTTATACTCCAGAACATCTAGCTGAGTCTAGTAAGCAATCCTATGGACGACCGACCGTCACTGAAATAGGGCCTGATGACCTCTGGAGGAAGATACAAGCAAAGGAGTACTCAGTCATCGACTAGCTGAACAAGACGCCAGCCAAAGTCTCCATCTTAGTTGTCGACGCCCCCTTTTTCTCGCAAAATCGGGTTTACGACATATGGGAGGACAACTCTATTCCCGTTTGGGAATTGGGTTTTTGGAATTGAAGAGTCGCCACCTAATGATTAAGTGCATTAGGACACTAAGGGTTTGAGTTTGAAAACCAGAGTTCGGGCAAGGGCTAGAAATTATCTCGAGGGGAAGGTGTTAGGCACCCCTCAAGATCCACTAGTGTGGTTCCCGGCCATGCTATGTTGTGACTTTAATGCAAATAGATACACAAATAATTTTACACATACGGGTTGCAAATAGATATGTGTCAAGTATGTTGGGATCAAGGTCTAGATGATCTACAATTTGTTTAAAGGAGGGTCTAAATGCAGAAAACTAATCAAAACATTGAATAAACAAAGAAGAAAAATTTGGAAGAAAAGGAATAATGCAGTAAAATTAAAGAGGAGTTTTTTTAGTAGTTGAAAAGACAGGATTTTATTGATATTAAACAAAGTTACATAAGGAAAGGGGTCCTAAGTTTATAAATCACATGGATCATCCACACAACACCAGTAACCAATCGTACGCGTAGTGTTATCGTGCGATTATTTTCTCCATGTCTACCCTTCCACCCCGTTAAGGTATTAAGCGCGAAATGGTGTCGTAACCTACAGCATGCTACTACCCGTCCCACCTATCAGTCCTGGAGGCTTTTAGGACTACTAATCCTAAAGGGAGGAAGCTTGGCTTTTCAGAGGTTTAAAAGGATAAAATTCTAAGGCGACAATCAAAAACACATAATACAATTAATGGGGAGATAAAGCAATTAAAGGCTCAAGTAGGCCTCCTCACTTAAAGAAATGAATTGTTTAGCACGTCTTACATGTACTGATTAGGTCCAAATTATGCTTAACATTAGGCAGGCTGGTTCATTACATATTTTCAGGCAAGAAGTTCTCATTAGGCTCGCCTGGCTGCAACTTATCGAAGACTGGTGCAATTAATTAACTACCTACTTGTTTGCCTATAGATGACCTATAGGCATGGCATCTACTAGTTTCAGGGATAAACAAACAAACTGATTGCAGAAAGTTGCCAGTTTTAACAGAATGGTGCGAGTTCTGTAGTTAGTTACTATCGACGTGCTAATCTTAAAACGAGTGATTCAGATTTGATTGATAGTTCCTATAGGCATGCTTTCTAGCATTGTTAATTTAAGCATTTTTACAGGTGTAGCAGGAGTGTGGAAATCTTACGAGCATGGTATCTAGGATGCACTTGGTTATTATTTGACCTATAACTGTTTGCTTAATGATGGATGCAAAAATGCAGAATCTTAAAGACATGGTCTCTACATGTAAAGTTCTTATGAGCTGGATGTCTTTATGATATGCAGAGTTCCTATGAGCAGGATTTCTATACATGAAAGCGCAGAATTCTTGTGAGCATGATTTCTATATGGTATGTAGAGTTCTTATGAGCATGGTTTCTACATATGAAGGTGCAGAAAACCTATGAGCATGATTTCTATATATGAAATTGCAAAAATTCAAAGAAAACTCCTATAGGCAGGATATCTACCCTTATGCATACATAGACAATCCTCCGCTTTTACTAAAACCCCATAAGTTATTATAAAATTTATTACAGACCAAAATGAATCAAAACAGAAAATAAAATTACATCAGAACTCTTAAGCTACATCCAAGGAACCTAATTCAAACCCAAGGTCTAACAATATGATATGAGCCAACTGTTGGGATCAGGTTTTAAAAGCCTTTCTCTTATCCAGAATGTGTCAAAGTTCCAAGGAGTTTCAAGAACTCCAGGCAATGCTCACACCCAGATATTATTGCAGAACTGATTTAAAGTGCAGTATGGAAGGGCCAGCCCTCCAATGTCCAAGTTCAAAGGGAGCTCAAGGTCCCAAGGCAAGGCTCATTAGGGGGGGGGGGCAGAACATAGAATCTAGGAACAAGTGTAAGTGCAATAGAGGGATTTAAGGGATGCCAAGGCAAGCTGGTGGTCATGCCCAGCAACATAAAATGCTGGCACACCCCTGACCAGCCCAGTAGCCAAACATTGGAGAGTCCAGGACCTATTGAAGGTCAAACCATGGCCTGGGCAGTAATTGGGATATTGTCAGACCAAGGTTTCAACTCAACACATAAAGGGGTTAGGGGGTAGGGACTCATATGAAAGTACAAGCAAAGAAAGAAAAATACTTAGCATAAGCTACGAAGCATGAACAACAAACCACACAGAAGAATGAAACTATAGAATAAACATATAGGGATGAGGCAAAAGTTTAAATGAAAGGGCATACCAGTTTTTAGAAAGAGATAAGCAAGTAGGGACAAGCAGTAGATTTAGGGAAGCCAAGTTGCAATCAAGAAGCAAGAGTGTAAGCTTTTAGAAGAGAGTTCTGATGATTAAAAATCGTGTGTGTGTTAATGAAAGAGCAGGGTATTTATAATTGAAAACAGGTGTAGCAAATAAGGCAAGAATCATAGTTTAGTAGTAATTAAGGAACTATGTACCAATTAAAATCAATCAGCCTATAAACTCCCTTTAATTAAGGAGTCCAAACTAAAAAGGTAATGGGCAGAAGTTATTTAAGGAAGGAAATCAAGTAAGTACCTCGTGCATGGTAGACAAATAATGGTAAATACATAGTAGTATTTGATTTGTAAAACAAGGAAAGGGAATCAGTAAAATAACCAGTAAAGAATCCCATTGAAAAGCCTTGCTCGAGTCAGAAAAGAGGTAAAAGGAAAGTTTTAATTTAGGGAAAAATCAGTAACAATCAAATAAGCAACATTAATGGAATTCAGAATCAATTAACAGTTGGCAAGACCTTTGAAAGAGAAGCTCTCGTATAAAACACATAGACATGTCAAGCAAGAGGGTTTCAAAATCACAAACGCAGAAAAAGTTCAGATTCAATTCATAAACTCTGAGAGTTCAAGGTTTCAAAGTAGAACCCTTGTTCAAACATAAAACCAAATTAGCCAAAGAAAAACCCTAAATCCTAGGGTTTTTAAACTCAAATTTGATATTGAGATGAAGAGGCAAACTATTGAGATAAGCTCAGAGACCTTTTCAGTGTCTCATGAGAAGCATACAAGCACAATAGCAAGTAGAACATAGGAACCAGTACAGGAAACAAGATTCAAGAAAGCTTGAAAATTAAATGAGTTCAGGTAGTGTAAACTTAATGAAACAGTCGATGAAACACATCTAGAAAGAATCCAGGCGAAGTCTGGTAAAGGCAAACAAAGGATTAAAACTCAGTAGGAAAATACAGTAGAGAAACACATAAGATAGGCATGTGAGAGCATGGTGAAAAACCAGTAAGAGCATAATAGAAAAATTTCATAACAAGCCAAATATAAGAACACACGAAAACATGTGAGTCAGAAAAGAGCCAGTAAGAACATAGCAGGGATCGATTCACACCAAGAAAAGAGAAGAAGAAGAGTCAGAAACATTTTAAGAACTTTCCAGAAACCCTAATCGTAAAGAAGTGATTTTTGAAAGAAAATCGGAGAAAACATTTAAGAAACTTAAGCAATAGTGCAAAAATGTAACAGATCTAGTATAATCGGAGAGAACCTCAATGTTTAGGGTTCCAGATGAACTCTAGAGATGAGAAAGGCTTCGAAAACACCCGATCTAAGTCGGATAGTATCATAAATAGGCTCAAAAGACCAAGAGCTGCCGGAGCAAAGCCTGAGATGGCCGAAATGTTCGAATCAGTGAAGGCCTGGGTGCAGACTCTCGAGGTCTAGCCTTGATCCTTCGAACAACAGGCATGCAGGAGCCATGGGAGGTGGGTATAGACTGTCCATGGCCTGAGAAGCCATGGACGCCGGTGAAAACATGGTGGAATAAAGTAGGGGAGGCTAGGGTCCGGGAGAGGTTGAGAGAGAATTTGGAGATGGGGGGATTCAAGGGCGGCTGCAGACGTGAAATGATAAGGGTTAGGGGGTGATTGGGGAATTAAAAAAGGAAAGGGAAACGGGGACCGTTGATCTGGGTGATCAACAGTTGAGATTTAGAGAGAGTAAGTGGGAAACGGGTTTGGGTCGGTTTACATGGGGATTGGGTCAGGGTCATTGGGTCTGAGATTGGGTTTAATTAGGGGTTAATATTAGGCCATAATTGAAATAATTGGGGCTACCTTTTAAATAGCCATTTTCCCTTGTTTGATTTTATAAAAATAGCAAAATGAATTTTAAAAGAAAATTAAAAACACTGGACCAATTAATAATACATAGGTATTAATTGAAAAATACTGGAACTAATTTTACAACTATAAAATACTATTAATCGCAAAATAGGCTATAATTGCAATTATATGCAAAAGTAGTTTTAAAATACCAAATAAATTAGTAAAATATGCAAAAATCACCTTAATTATATTTTTGTGTAAATATGAGAATAAAATAAATTATTCACCAAAAATGAGAGTCTGGGAATAATTATTGAATTTTGTACTATTAAAATATACAATGAATTGATTTTAAGATCTTTAAAAATAAGGGAAAAATACCAAAACTCTTGGGCATGTTTATATATGCATGTACATACTATTTTGAGAACATTTTGAGTATATATAGATACATAGGGAAAAATTGGGTATCAACAGCTGCCCCTCGTTACCCGGGAAGGATGAAAGAGTTGTCGGGTAAAGATATGATGACCAATTTTGACCAAGAGAGACGACTTACAAAGGTTTTGATCGCGCTCTGGTTTTTGAGCTTCCTACATATCCCTGGTTTTACAGGAATCAGGTCATATGTAGTTCGAGATGCATCAACGGAATATGTCGATGGAGGTTTTCGAAGAGACAGACGCAATATTTTGGTTGGAAAGGGTGGTCAGGGACTGATGGGTTGCGAGAACCGGAGTGGAATCGCTCCTGCTGTAATGCCATTGCCAGCTGATGTACGTGCAATTGAGTAATAAAACATATCATGCGGAATTTATTCGTGATACATGTTCCCATTGGACCATGAATGTTGTCTTTGGACGGTTAAGATGACGTCTTCAGACCATGACGTCCTGGGCCATGAAGCGCATAATAAAGGATTCGCAGTCTATGAAATGCTGTTCTCGAGCTATGACAATGGTGCCTTCGAACCATGATGCCTTTGAATAATGATGTGCATGATATAAAGCGGGGCCATCGGGCCATGGCATGGTATTCTCGGGCTATGAAGATGGCGCCTCCGAACAATGACGCCCTTGGATGGTTTGGCGATATTTCAGCCCATGAGATGCAGGATTTGGCGGTATTTCAGCCGATGAAATGCAAGATTTGGCGGTAATTCAGCCGATGTGAAAGATAAATCTAAATGGCAATATTACAGCCGACAGAATTTTAAATAAAGCTGGCGATGTTTCAGCCAATGTAGAAAAGATGAAAATGGCGATATTTCAGCCGACAGAAATTTAAATAAAGCTGGCGTTGTTTCAACCAATGTAGAAAAAATGTTAATGGCGATATTTCAGCCGACATAAAGCACAAGTATGGATGATGATGGGGATTTAGATATGATTGGTGGTCTTTCAGCCGATATTCCAGCCAATACGAGGGATTTAATCAAAAATTGGCGATGTTTCAGCCATGCAAGATCTAAATGAAGCTGACGGTATTTCAGCCGATGCAAATAGAGGTAGCGATATTTCAGCCATGCAGGATGGAGACGACGCTTAGTCTCGGAAGGCAGAAAGGTAGCCTTATGCAATGCAAGATGGAGACAGTGCTTAGTCTCGGAAGGCAGAAAGGTAGCCTTATGCAATGCCAGAAAATGCAGGATGGAGACAGTGCTTAGTCTCGGAAGGCAGAAAGGTAGCCTTATGCAATGCAAGAAAATGCAAGATGGAGATAGTGCTTAGTCTCGGAAGGCAGAAAGGTAGCCTTATACAATGCAATAAACAAGGTGAAGAGTAATGAAATCTCTTAGCTGAGAGGTGATAGCTGCCAATTAGTTGTCCTTATGGCTGCTGGGGATGTTGCGTGCGAATAGCGCTCAGAAATGGGTGATGATCCTGAGAATTGTATTCCTGAAAAGTGTGAGTTTGTATCCGATGATTCTATGTCTTGGGGTACCTGCATTCAAAGAGAGATTGTGAGTTTAGTCAAGGGGGAAGGTTAGTTCGTCTTCTCGCGGACTGCGCTCGTCCTACTCGGCTCTTGCTTTCATTGGGGTAGCGTTGCTGACAAAGCAGTTCTGACAGTATTCATGCACAGTTTGGTAATATAATTTAAAAAATATGACGTAAAACATAATAGATAAATAAAATAAAATCAAAAAACGATTTTCTTTTAGATGAACCGACTACTGCGACGTGGTTCAAGGCATTGCAACCTCTTTTGCTCCGGAATTTTGAGGATCCTCCTAAAAATTCTGCCCCAGTTTACTGGGCTGGTGCCTTTGACGGCTGCGAGCGATGAATGGCAAAAGTCAACTTCGGAATTTTGAGGGTCCTCCTCAAAATTCTGCCTCAGTTTCCAATGTCGGGGGAAATGAAAATTTTATTGAATTGTGACCAAACCCATAGAGCTGCCTACGTATCCCCTCTTAAACGGGAATCAGGTCAGGCGTAGTTCAAATTACATCATAAAGAAATCATAGTGGTTACACATAGTATCGTTTCAGTGCATCTGAATTGATCGGCTTCGGCCAAACTTCTCCATCCATTTCTGCGAGTATGAGGGCTCCTCCGGTTAGAACCTGGTGAACCATGTACTGACCTTGCGAGTTGGGAGAAAATTTTCCTTTGGCTTCGTCTTGGTGCGGAGAAGATTAGTACTAACTGCCCTAGCGCGAACTGTCTCGGCCTGACTCTTTTGTTGAAAGCTCTGGTCATTCTATTCTGATAAAGCTGAATGTGGCAAACTGCATTCAGTCTTTTTCCGTCTGTAAGGGCTAATTGCTCGTAGTGACTTTTTACCCATTCTGTATCTTCAAGTTCTGCTTCATGTATAATTCTCAGGGAGGGAATCTCCACTTCGGCTGTGATGACTGCCTCAGTACTGTAAACCAACATATAATGAGTCGCCCCAGTTGATGTGCGGATGGTGGTACGGTATCCCAGTAGAGCGAATGATAACTTCTCATGCCATTGCTTGTGTTTTTCTATCATCTTCCTTAGTATCTTTTTGATATTCTTGTTGGCTGCTTCTACAGCTCCATTCATCTGAGGTCTGTAGGCCGTAGAATTCTTGTGCTTGATCTTGAAGGTTTCGCACATTGCTTTCATCAGATCACTGTTGAGATTGGAACCATTGTCAGTGATGATTGACTCTGGGACGCCAAACCGACAAATGATACGGTCGCGGACAAAGTCTGCCACAACCTTCTTAGTTACTGCCTTATACGATGCTTCTTCAACCCATTCAGTGAAATAAGCAATTAACACCAGAATCAACCTGTGCTCGTTTGACGCGGCAGGCTCGATAGGTCCAATGACATCCATCCCCCAAGCGGCGAACGGCCATGGTGAGCTTGTTGCATTGAGCTCGTTAGGAGGCACCTTTATCATATCTGCATGAATCTAGCAATGATGGCATTTCTGAACATACTGGATGCAGTCTGTCTCCATGGTCATCCAGAAGTAACCAGCTCGGAGTATTTTCTTGGCTAAGACGAAACTATTCATGTGCGGGCCACAGGTCCCTGCGTGAACCTCCTCCAACAACCTGGATGCTTCCCTTGCCTCGACACACCTCAGTAATCCCAAATCGGAAGTCCTCCTATACAGGATTCTTCCGCCGTGAAAGAAGTAATTGGACAATCTCCGCAGTGTGCGCTTCTGAGTAGTGTTTGCAAGTTCTGGATACTCTCCTGTTGACAAATATTTCTTAATGTCATGGAACCATGGCTTTCCGTCTGCCTCTTCCTCGACATGAGCACAATAGGCAGGTTGATCCTGGATTTTTACCGGGATGGGTTCAATGAAGTTCTTATCTGGATGTTGAATCATGGATGATAGAGTGGCCAATGCATTGGCGAACTCATTCTGAACTCTGGGGACATGCCGAAATTCTATCAACTCTTGCAAGTAAGGTAGTATTTTGGAGTTCTTAGTTGCCCATTCTTCTCGGACCTGATGTATGAGCAAATCTAAGTCCCCGATCACTAGTAACTCCTGAACATTCATGTCAATGGCTAGTTTGAGCCCTAAGATGCAGACTTCATACTCGGCTATGTTATTGGTGCATGGGAACCTGAGCTTGGCGGATATCAGATAGTGTTGGCCAATTTCTGATACTAGGACTGCTCCTATGCCAAATCCCTTAAAGTTTGCTGCTCCGTCAAAAAACATTCTCCAGCAATCATAGGATTCTGCAATGTCTTCTCCTATGAAAGAGACCTCCTCGTCAGGAAAATACGTCTTTAGAGGCTCGTATTCTTCGCCCATGGGGTTTTCAGCAAGATGATCGGCTAGTGCCTGTCCTTTGATCACTTTCTGAGTCACGTAGATAATATTAAACTCACTCAGCAATATTTGCCATTTGGCCAGTTTGCCCAAGGGCATGGGCTTCTGAAAAATGTACTTTAGCGGATCCATCCTTGATATGAGATAAGTGGTGTAGGCATAGAAATAATGCCTCAACTTCTGGGCTACCCAAGTCAGAGCACAACACGTGCGTTATAGTAGGGAATACTGGGCCTCGTACGGGGTAAACTTCTTGCTGAGATAGTAGATGGCTTGCTCCTTTTCCCCGTCTCATCATGTTGTCCTAAAACACAGCCGAATGCTCCATCCAGCACTGCAAGGTAGAGCAATCGTGGTCTGCCCGGTTCGGGCGGGACCAGGACTGGCGGCATTGACAGGTATTCCTTAATTCTGTCGAAGGCCTTTTGACAATCATCGGCCCATTTAATGGCGGCGTCTTTCTTCATCATCTTAAAGATTGGTTCACAAATGACAGTAGACTGGGCTATGAACCGGCTGATGTAGTTGAGTCTCCCCAAGAAACTCATAACCTCCTTCTTGTTCTTTGGCGGTGGTAATTCTTGAATGGCCTTGACCTTTGACGAATCTAGTTCTATTCCTCGTCGACTAACGATGAACCCAAGCAGTTTTCCGGCAGGAACCCTGAATGCACATTTAGCGGGATTTTGTTTCAAGTTGTACCTTCTTAATCTGTTGAAGATTTTCCTTAGATCTTCCATGTGATCAATGGCTTTCTTGGATTTGATGATGACATCATCTACATATACATCGATTTCTTTGTGTATCATGTCATGGAAAATGGTAGTCATGGCCCTCATGTAGGTGGCCCCAGCATTCTTTAATTCGGACGGCATCATCTTATAACAATACATCCCCCATGGCGTAATGAAAGTTGTTTTCTCCGCGTCTTCTTCGTCCATCCATATCTGATGATATCCGGCAAAATAATCGACAAATGACTGCAGCTCGTGCTTTGCGCAGTTGTCAGTCTGGATGTTTATGTTTAAAAGTGGGAAGTCGTCTTTCGGACTGGCCCAGTTGAGGTCCAGGTAGTCGACACAGATTCTGACCTTCCCGTCCTTCTTTGGTACTGGAACGATGTTGGCTAACCATGTCGACTACTGGACTACCCTGAGGACCTTGGCTTTGACTTGTTTGGTAACTTCTTCTTTGATTTTCAAACTCATGTCTGGTTTAAACTTTCTGAGTATCTGCTTTACCGGCGGACATGTCGGATCTGTTGGCAATTTGTGAGCTACAATGGATGTACTGAGACCGGTCATATCATCATATGACCAGGCAAATATGTCCTCATATTCTTTTAAGAACTCCGTGTACTCTTCCTTTTCTGACGGTGACAGGTGAACATTGATGCGCGTTTCCTTGACATTCTCTGTATCCCCCAAGTTGACGACCTCAGTTTCGTCCAGGTTAGACTTAGGTCTGTTCTCAAAGTCCTCAACCTCTCTAACGACCTCTTCTGGTATTTCATCTTCTTCTAAGTCTATGTCCGTTTGTTGCGTTACCTCGTCGCATGTTACATTCGTCGGTTCATCAAGACAAGTAATAGTAATGCTCTGTAAAGTAAGTAAATGGCAGAGAAAAGAAATAATAAGAGCGAGATTTACATAAGAAACTGAAATGCTTTGATAAATGCCAAAATTTTTTTTAACATCGAAGCTCTTTTCAAAATTTAAAGATAATACTGAAGGGAAATACACTAATGAAAAAAAAAGTAAAATAATGCATAGTGCTTTGCTCAGCCTTGCTACCCTGAACATCTCCGGGCCTTGGTGATTTTGACGGACCAATTGTTGAGGCGCTCTCCTCGGTTCACCGCCTGTATGGAAGGGCCTTCCTCCCCTTCCTCCTCGAGAATGATGTGATAGTACATATCGTCATCTTCCAAAAATAGGTTCTTCATTGCTCCCATTGTTTCATCTTCCTCTGACCCATACACGATGTCGGCTGGCTGGAAACTTTGTTCCAAGCGGGGTATCGGGTGCTCCAGCGGATAGTAAGGGCCGCGCCATGGTGGCGACCAGTTCCTGAACTCTTGCCAAGTGTATCCGTACCCTAACCCAAAAGCAGTTCCTTGCTTTCAGTTTGATAGGCTTGGTAATTCCCTGGAGGTTCTTGCCGAGCCCTTTGCCAGGTTTGTACCCTCTCCAGTTTAGTATATGATAAGTTGCTATTTTACCAACTTATCTTGTCTTTAAACCTATACTTTTGCTATTTTTCTTAGTGATAAAATCATGTATTCAATGTCATTTACTTCTATTTTACAGGGTGAATATGATTTAGAAGTAATGGTGAAGAAACCAAGTAAAAACAAGTCAAAAGGGAGCAAAAATGGACAAGGAGAACCTGCCCAGTGATTTACTCTTCGCGAACGCGAAGTGAATCAAGCGAACGCGATGAAGCAGGAGCCAGGCTTTCCCGAACGCGACGGTTGACACGCGAACGCGATGGTTAAAAATCCAAAACTTCGCGAACGCGTGTACCTAAACGCGAACGCGTAGCTTCCAGATCCAAAGCTTCGCGAACGCGTAGGTCCAAGCGCGAACGCGATAGATCATAATATCAAACCTTCGCGAACGCGAAGCTGTTAACGCGAACGCGATGAAGAACTGGGCGTGAAAACTGGGCAGTTCTGGAATTTCACATTTTTTTTACCCCAAACCCTTTAATACCCGAATCGGCTCATTTGTAAAGTATCTTTGGCACATCTTTGGCATATCTTTGGCTTATTTTCAGTCCTCATAGACTAGAGAGAACAAGTTTTGAAGCTAGGGTTTTGCACACACACTTGGGTCTTGAAGATTGAAGCTTGTGGTTAAGATTTTCTTACCCATTTATTTTTGTTTCTTCATTTCCTTGCTTTGTATTGAATATTTAAGTGTGTAGTATTTATTTCCAACACTTTAACCTTGTTTATGGAAATACTCATATTTAAAGTGTGGATTAAATACCTTGTTGTGCTTATGTATTGAATGATTTTTATATATTTATGAAGTGAGTTATTGTTACTTTAATTATTCTTGTTCTTTAATGTTTCCAAAGGGATTAGCTAACCCTAGGACTCGCCCATTAACTCTGAATTGATTTTGGAAAAGAGAATTTGAGGTTGGAAAAGATTAATTAACAAGAACTTGAGGTGTTAACCCTCATTTTATAGATTCTACCTAGGGATAGGATTGAACTACTTGTAGCCATTCCGGGTGTGCTTAATCTTCTAATTGTTTTAGGGATAATTCAATTAGGAAGTCTTGTTAGTCTTCGGAAGAAGCTAAATAAGAATTATTATCCGTGGCTAATTAACATAAACTCGCTCATATTTGTAAAATCATGAAATACATTGGATCGTTACTTGAGTGTAATTCCCAATGCAACCATACTTGTAGCCATTGATCATTTTACTTTCTTTCTAGGTTAGTTTACATTTCCGCATTTAGGTATAAAATATTTTCCAACCAAAATTCTTAGTGTTTGGCACTGTGCGATAAGCGTTAATTTTCTTACATTCCTAATCGCCTACACATTGTTCTCTGTGGGATTCGACCCCGATTCATAGTTGAGTATATTATATTGCATGCGACCGTGTCTATTACTTTTTAGTAGTGGATTGGACGTCATCAATATACTCTCTATCTTGTTATCCCACCACTTATCTTTGTCCACGGTGTTGACTCACTCAATCTGGTGGTAGGTTTCTCCTCCTAGTTTCCTTCTTCCTTCAATTGCTGGGATGGTTTGACGACTGTATATATGGTTAATCCCGTCACCATGAATAATCACCTCTTGGTGATTCCACTCGAACTTTACTGCCTGGTGCAGGGTTGAGGCTACAACTCTAGCAGCGTGGATCCAGGGTCGTCCCAGTAGCAAGTTGTAGGATGCTGGGATGTCTATTACTTGAAAATCAACATCGAACCAAGTTGGTCCCATTTGTAAACAAAGACTGATCTCTCCAATAGTGGACCTTTGGGAGCCATCAAAGGCTTTGACGTTGATAGCCCCATCCTTGATTTCATGCAGACTTTTCCTTAATGTTCTGAGGGTCACCAGTGGACAAATGTTGAGGCTGGACCCCCCATCAATCAAAGTCCTAGTGATGAAATAGTCCTCGCATTGCACAGTGATGCAACGCTTTGTTGTGGCCTAAACCTTCAGGGGGTAACTCATCCTCGTGGAAAGTGATTTTATGACTCTCCAATACCTGCCCGACCATGTTTGCCATCTCCCCTCCAGTAATATTGCCGGGTACGTACGCCTCGCTCAGTATCTTCATCAGGGCGTGCTTGTGTGCCTCGGAGCTCTGCAGTAGAGCCAGAATGGAGATCTGTGCTGGTGTTTTGTTCAATTGGTCGACAACTGAATATTCTTTTGCCTGTATCTTCCGCCAGAGATCATCGGGCCCACTTTCAATAGGCCGTCTGGAGGCCTACTTACTTGATTCACTTAAGTGCTCCGGAGTATAAATCCTGGTCATACCCTGTGCCACAATTGCTTCTCCGGACCTAGTCTTTCCCTTCCTTCTTGCTTCGGCGGTGTAATCCCAAGGTATGGCCTATATGTGGAACGACGTTACGGCTGACATCGCTACAGGAATGGGCCCTCTTGTTTTAGGTGGCAATACAGCAACTTCGAATGTACTTTTGGAGACCCAAACTCCACCTCAATCGGCTCTGTGGTCCTTTTGGATGACGGTGTTTCAAGTTCGAGAGGCACGGACATGTTTACTTCATTATTCCCGAAGGGCTGGATCTGGACTACAATTGGATTCAGTGTGACGGCTGGTTTCTTAGGCTCGTCACCCTCAGCAATTAATCCATTTGACCCTTTGGGGTCCCAATAATCCTCTACTTCGATCATATGCACACCACCACCCTTATGATCAGGCAAGGGATTGTTGCGAACGTTAGGAACAGGTTCCTTGGCCACTATGATTTTGTTGTCAATTAGAGCTTGGATTTTATCTTTTAGAGATCCGCACTCATCGATGGTATGTCCTTTTATGCCAGAATGGTATGCACAGGTTTTATTTGGATTGACCCACTGGGAAGGATTTTCTGGAGTTATGGCAGGGATTGGGGTGACGTAACCGGCTGCTTTGAGTCTTTCATATAGTTGGTTGATTGGCTCGGCGATGGCGGTGCATTGCCTGGGAGGTTTGCGGTCAAAGTTGGGGCGTGGCCTGGGATGTTTTGGCGGGCGGGAGGTGATTGGTAGTGGGCATTATAGGCTTGGTATACGGGTCCAGGTTGGGTATATCTTAGTGAGGTAGGTTGATATGTGGGAGAGGGAGATGATCGGTAAGCGGGTGATAGGATTTGGTAAGAGGGCGCAGGTGCTTGGTAGTTGGGGATAGGCTGGTATGTGAGAGGGGGTACCGGGTAGGCTGGGTATTTTATTGGGGGCTTGGTTCGCTGTGCAACCATCACGGCACTCACGTCCTTTTTCTTGGACGCGCCACCAGATTGTAGGGCTTTGTTGGTAGCCTGCAGTGCTTCAAAGTTAGTAACCATTCCGCTCTTAATGCCCTCCTCAAACCTTTCTCCTAGCTTGATAATATCAGAGAATTTCTGGCCCTCTATCAACATTAACCCCTCATAGTACTGGGGATTGAGCTCGAAAAAAAAATCGGTTCATCTATTATTCCTCTAAGGCCGGCCTGACCTTAGCAGCCTCAGATCTCCATCGAGTAGCATATTCGCGGAATGTCTCAGTGGGTTTCTTTGTATGATTATGGATGTAGAATATATCTGGTGCATTTTCTGTATTGAACCTGAACCTGTCCATGAAATCGGACACCATTCCTACCCAGCTTGTCCAATTCTTGGGATCTTCGTTAATGTACCAAGATAGCGCATCGCCTTTCAAACTTCTCATGAAGAGTTTCATGCGAATTTTCTCGTTTCTTCCTACACCGACCAGTTTATCACAATATGTCCTCAGTGGACTCTAGGATCCCCCGAGCCGTCAAACATTTCAAACTTAGGAGGTTTGTACCCCTCGGGAAGTTCAACGTCCGGCTAGATGCAAAGACCCTCATAATTTATCCCTTCAATTCCTTTGTTTCCTTCCACGCCCTGGACCCGGCTAGTCAACTTCTTGAGCTCATCCGCCAGGTTCTTGATGAGAGAGTCTTTGTCATCAGTCTCCGGTGTGTTTGTAATGGGTTTGGTGTAGTGTGGCAGGGTTCCACATACACGGGAGTGTGGTGGGGATGATCATTTGATGGTTCAGAGATGAGGAGTGGAGTGTTGTTGAGATATGTGTTGCAATGAGTAGCGAGTTGTTTCTGTGGCTTTGGGATGTTATGTGGAGGTATGGGGTGTTGAGTATTTGGAAAGTTGATTTTTGGAGTAGTGAGGGAGAATGACAGACTTGCCAAGTTCCGAACTTGGTCTAATTCTTCTTGAAATTTCAATAGCTTTTGTTCGAGCTGAGTTGCACTTTCTTCGGATACCTGAATACCCTGGGGGATCTCTACCCTTTCAACCGAATTCTCCTTTCTGACGTTGTTCAAATCTTCCATTTTTGCTTTACCCCTGTTCTTGATAGGACTTGGAGGAGGAGGAGGTGGAGGGCCCTTAGATCTTGTGGAGTAAGCTGACGATGCCAGAATGCACGAATTAACCTTTTAGGGAGGGGAATAAATTAAAAGTAAAAACAACAAAAGATAACAAGTTAGTACGGATTCTGACAAAAAATATTCCAATATTTAAACACATAGTATAAGAATATAAATCGTGTCCTAAATTGGGTGCCTCGTCGTGCCCGAGGTAGGCCTAGCGACAAGTTGATTTGGAGAACTTATAATGCTAAATGCCTCATTTTATTGCTAAAAATAAGACGAATCCCAAAACGACACTAAAATTGCATAAAGTAAAAGTGTCACTAATGGCCATTTTCCTTATTACATTAAAAACGAAAAGGAAAGGAGACTCCTAACTATTTGGTCCCAAAAAGACATTCCCCAGACTCGGCATCCTTGGCTCCATCGAACAGCGTCACCATCTCACGCAACCCCAGCAGAAGTTAGGCCCTATCCAAATGTCCTCCTTCATTTCTCTCGGCGTTTTGGCAATTCTCGATCCTCCGGATGAATTTCCCTTCCAGCTGTACTAACACTCGCTCCAAATGCCCTAGGCGCTGGTTGGCTCTGACAGCCATGTCCTTCCATTCCTCGATCAACTTTTGATTTGCCTCTTGAATCTCCTGATGCTCACTCTCGCACTCCCTGATCCTCTTGCGCAACTGGTTGTATTTGACCTGTATCTCAGCCCTTTCGTCGATGACCCTAGGACCTCGAACAGACCCGAGTTGTCCTAACCCAGCATGATCTTCTTCTAGCCAACCTAGATAGTATGAGGTGTAGCCGGCATGATACCTGTCAGGTTCTATGGAATCCCTCTCCAGGACAATCTAGTTGTTCCACATTTGTTGAGCCTGACATTTGCATGGGCTATCGTTGTCTTGGAAATCAGCCCTGAAATGACTCGTCTTCTCGTCCTTTGGCACGACTTGCTTCCTCCTCGCTTGCCTTATGACCCGGAGAGGGACATAGGGATAAATTCCCCTCAGACCAATGAGTATGAGAAATGGAGCATCGCGAGAGCGGATGATGAACTCTCTAGTGGGGAACCACTCAAACATCCATTGTACCTTGTCTTCTTTCGAGTTTTCAAACAATTCTACCCATCCTTGAGCATCCTCTGGCTAGGCAAACATGTCGGGCATATAGTTCATTCTCTTGGGATGGTGAAAGGCTATATGATCATTCCACGGCCTTCGCGGAAGCTCTTGACGGTATCGACCGTNTTGGGTCAGGGTAATTGGGTCTGAGATTGGGTTTAATTAGGGGTTGATTTTAGGCCATAATTGAAATAATTGGGGCTACCTTTTAAATAGTCATTTTTCCCTTGTTTGATTTTATAAAAATAGCAAAATGATTTTTAAAAGAACATTAAAATCACTGGACCGATTAATAATTCATAGGTATTAACTGAAAAATACTGGAACTAATTTTACAACTATAAAATACTATTAATCGCAAAATAGGCTATAATTGCAATTATATGCAAAAGTTATTTTAAATTACTAGATAAATTCATAAAAATATGCAAAAATCACCTTAATTATATTTCGGTGTAAATATGAGAATAAAATAAATTATTCACCAAAAATGATAGTTTGGAAATAATTATTGAATTTTGTACTATTAAAATAGACAACGAATTGATTTTAAGATCTTTAAAAATAAGGGAAAAATACCTAAACTCTTGGGCATGTTTATATATGCATGTACATACTATTTTGAGAATATTTGAGTATATATAAATACATAGGGAAAAATTGGGTATCAACATTAGCTCTGCTACAAAGCTCTGACGCACATAAGAATGCCTTATTGAAAGTGCTGAGCGAGGCATATGTGCCCAACAATATAAATGGAGGAGAAATGGAAAACATGGTAGGGCAAGTATTGGAGAGTCACAAAATCACTTTCCACGAAGATGAGCTGCCACCAGAAAGGCTAAGCCTAAACAAAGCGTTGCACAACACTATGCAATGCGAGGATTATTTCATCACTAGAATTCTGATTGACGGAGGGTCCAGCCTCAGTATTTGTCCATTGGTGACTCTCAGAACATTAGGAAAGAGCCTTCATGAGATCAAGGATGGAGCCATCAATGTCAAAGCTTTCAATGGATACCAAAGGTCCACTATTGGGAAAATCAGTTTGTGTCTCCAAATGGGACCGACTTGGTTCGACATTGACTTTCATGTAATAGACGTACCAGCGTCTTACAATTTGCTATTGGAACGGCCTTGGATTCACGCCGCTTTAATCCATGTAGAATGTAAACAAGATGGCGATCTTTCAGCCATGCAGAATGTAAAGGTGGCGATCTTTCAGCCATGCAAGTGTAAATAATGTGGTGATCTTTCGGCCATGCAAAATGTAAAGGTGGCGATCTTTCAGCCATGCATAATGTAAAGGTGGCGATCTTTCAGCCATACAAGTGTAAATAATGGGGTGATCTTTCAACCATGCAGAAAATGTAGATGGAAACACTGCTTAGTCTCGGAAGGCAGAATGGTAGCCTTATGGAATGCAGAAAAGGCAGATGGAGACAGTGCTTAGTCTCGGAAGGCTGAATGGTAGCCTTATGCAATGCCAAAAATGCAGATGGAGACAATGTTTAGTCTCAGAAGGCAGAATGGTCGCCTTATGCAATGCAGAAATAAAATGGCAAATAGTAATAGAGTTTTCTTAGCTTATAGCAGGTTGCGATATTGTGACTGCCGGGGACATTGTGATATAGGGAATATCACTGGCATGCATGGGTAGCAAATGGTGGTAAATGCAACAATTTTGAGAGTTCTATCCCTAAACAACGTTTGTCTCGTGGGTGTATAGTATGTCGGATGCTTTCGCAATCCAGGTGTCTGCATTCAAAGAAAAATCGTGAGTTTTATAGAGGGGGGAAGGTTAGTTTGCATCCCTGTTGGCTCTGCTTGACCAATTCGGCTCTGATCTGGTGATACGGTATGCATCGTTGGGGTAGCGTTGCTAAACAAGGTTGTTTCGATAATAAACATGCATGAATTTGTAAAAAATATGACATAAGTATATAGTTAAGAAACTACTTTTAGATGAACCAATGACTGTGACGTGGCTCAAGACATTGCGACCTCTCTTACTGCGGAATTTTGAGGGTCCTCCTCAAAATTCTGCCCCAGTTTAACGGGTAGGTGCTTCTGACGGCTGCTTGCGATGATTCGGTGAAATCACTTTCAAATTTTAAGGGTCCTCCTCAAAATTCTGCCCCAGTTTCCAAATGTAGGGGGAAATGAAATTTTTAATGATTTCTGACTGAATCCATAGGGCTGCCTACATATCCCCTCTTTAACGGGATCAGGTCAGACGTAGTTCAATTACATCATATAGGAATGCATAAAGATTACACGTAGTAGCGCTTGACTGCGTCTGAATTAATCGGCTTCGGCCAGACTTCTCCGTCCATTTCTACAAGTATGAGGGCTCCTCCTATCAGGACCCGGTGATCCATTTATGAACCTTGTCAGTTGGGAGGGAATTTCCCTTTGGCTTCATCTTGATGCGGAAAAATTTTCTTTAATACCAGCTGCCCTAGTGTGAACTGTCTCGGCTTGACTCTTTTGTTGAAGGCTCTGGACATTCTGTTCTGATAAAGTTGACCATGACATACTGCGTTCATTCTTTTCCCATCAATGAGAGCTAGTTGCTCGTATCGACTCTTCACACATTCTGCATCGTTGAGTTTCGCTTCTTGTATGATCCTTAATGAAGGAATTTCTACCTCGGCAAAAACGACGGCCTCTGTATCATAGATCAACACATAGGGGGTTGCATCAAGTTGATGGGAGGACAATGGTGCGATACCCCAATAAAGCAAATGATAGCTTCTCGTGCCACTGCTTATGCTTCTCCATCATTTTCCTTAGTATCTTCTTGATGTTCTTATTGGTGGCTTCTACGGCTCCATCCATTTGAGATATGTGGGCTGTAGAATTCTTGTGTCTGATCTTGAAAGTTTCACACATGGATTTCATCAAGTCACTATTGAGGTTAGAGCCATTATCATCAATGATTGACTCTGGAATCCCAAATTGACAAACGATGCGGTCGCACACATACTCTGCCACGACTTTCTTAGTCACTACTCTATAAGATGTTGCTTCGACCCATTTGGTGAAATAGTCAATTGCCACTAGGACGAATCCGTGTCCGTTGGAAGCGGCATGCTCCATTTGTCCAATGACATCCACTCCCTAGGCGGCGAAAGGCCATGGTGAGCTTGTTGTATTAAGCTCATTGGGAGGTACCTTTATCATGTCTGCATGTAACTGACAGCGGTGGGATTTCCAAACATACTGAATGCAGTCTGTTTCCATAGTCATCCAAAAGTAACCAGCTTGGAGGATCTTCTTTGCTAAGACAAAACTGTTCATTTCTGGACCACAGGTCCCTGCGTGGATTTCCTCCAGTAGCTTATATGCTTCCTTTGCGTCGACCACCTTAATAATCCCAAATCAGGAGTCCTCCTATATATGATTCCTCTACTCTGGAAGAAGTTGTTGGATAACCTTCGGAGTGTGCGCTTTCAAATAGGATTTGCAAGTTCTGGGTACTCTCCCTTTGCCAAATATTCCTTGATATCATGAAACCAAGGTTTTCCATCTTCTTCTTCTTCAACATGGGTACAATAAGCTGGCTGATCATGGAATACTGGAATGGGATCAATGAAGTTTTTGTCTGGATGTTGTATCATGGATGTTAGGGTGGCCAGTGCATCGGCGAATTAATTCTGGATTATGGGAACATGTCGGAATTCTTTCTTTGTAAATCTCTTTCTCAACTCCTGTACGTGGTGCAGATATGGGAATATCTTAAAGTTCTTGGTTGCCAATTCTTTTCGGACCTGCTGTATGAGTAAGTCTGAATCTCCAATTACTAGCAACTCTTGTATGTTCATGTCAATGTCCATCTTGAGCCCTAGGATGCAGGCTTCATATTTGGCCATGTTTTTGGTGCACGGGAACCTGAACTTGGCAGGCACAAGATAATACTGACTGGTTTCTGATACTAGGACTAATCCTATGCCAACTCCTTTGAAATTTGTTGCTCCATCGAAAAACATCCTCCAACCATCATAGGTTCTGCAGTGTCTTCTCCTATAAATGATACTTCCTCGTCAGGAAAATACGTCTTCAGGGGTTCATATTCTCCATCTACGGGATTTCCCGCAAGGTGATCTGCTAGTGCCTGTCCCTTGATTGCTTTTTGAGTCACGTAGACAATATCAAATTCACTCAGCAGGATCTGCCACTTGGCTAGCTTGCCAGTGGGAATGGGCTTCTGAAAGATGTACTTTAGAGGATCCATCCTTGATATGAGGTATGTAGTATTGGCACAGAAGTAGTGCCTCAGCTTCTGGGCCACCAAAGTTAGAGCACAACAACTACGTTCTAACAGAGAATACCGGCCTCGTACGGAGTGAACTTCTTGCTGAGATAGTAAATGGCCTTCCCTTTCCTCCCTGTTTCATCATGGTGCCCCATAACACAGCCGAAAGCTCCATCCAATACTGCAAGGTAGTGTAATAGAGGTCTACCTGGCTCGGGCGAGACCAAAACTGGTGGTTTTGATAGGTATTCCTTGATTCTGTCGAAAGCTTTTTGGCAGTCATTAGTCCATTTTGTAGCAGCAACCTTCTTTAGCATCTTAAATATTAGCTCACAGATGACTGTAGACTATGCTATAAACCGGCTGATGTAGTTGAGTCTCCCCAAGAAACTCATCACGTCCTTCTTATTCTTTGGTGGTGGAAAATCTTGAATAGCTTTGACCTTTGATGGATCCAGTTCTATTCCTCGAGGACTCATAATTAACCCTAGTAATTTTCCAGCGGGAACCCCAAATGCACAGTTTACGGGATTCAGTTTCAAGTTGTACCTTCGCAACCTATTGAAAAACTTTCTCAAATCATCTAGGTACACCTCGATCTCCTTGTGTATAATATCATGAAACATGGTAGTTATAGCCCTCATGTAGGTGGCCCCTACATTCTTTAACCCAAACGGCATCATCTTGTAGTAGTACATTCCCCACGGCATAATGAAAGTCGTTTTCTCAAGATCTTCTTCATCCATCCAAATCTGGTGGTAACCGGCGAAACAATCCACAAATGATTGCAATTCATGCTTGGCGTAATTGTCGATCAGGATGTGTATATTTGGCAAGGGAATGTCGTCTTTCGGACTGGCCCGATTGAGATCTCGGTAGTCGACACAGACTCAAACCTTCCCGTATTTCTTTGGCAGTGGCACGATATTGGCTAACCACATTGGGTATTCCACTACCCTGAGGACCTTGGCTTTGACCTGTTTGTTGACCTCTTCCTTGATATTCAGACTCATATCCGGCTTGAACTTTCTGAGCTTCTGCTTTACCGATGGACATGTTGGATCGGTTGGCAGTTTGTGAGCCACAATAGACGTGCTCAAGCCCGTCATGTCTCCATACAACCAGGCAAATATGGCCTCATATTCTATTAGAAATTCTGTGTATTCCTCCTTTTTTGATGATGATAAGTGAACACTAATTCATGTTTCTTTGACATTCTCTTCATCCCCCAAATTAACAATTTCTATCTCATCCAGGTTAGACTTTGGTCTATTTTCAAAATTCTCAACATCCTTAATAATCTCTTCTGGTATGGCATCTACCTCTGAATCTATGTCCGTTTGTTGCGTTGTCTCATTGCATGTCACAGTCATCAGTTCATCAAGATAAGTAATAGTAATGCTGTATAAGTAGAGTAATGAGAGAAAATAATAAGAGTGTTGATTTATAAGGAAAATTGAAATGCTTTGATAAATTTCATAACTGTTCTGAACATTGAAGATCTTATTGCGAAAATTTTAATGCGATAGAAAAAACTATTAAAAATAAAAGATAGTGCATGATGCTTATTCACCCTTGCTACCCCGAGGCTCGCCGGGCTCTGGTGGTTCTGATGGTCCAGTTATTGAGGCATGCTCCTCTACTCACAACTTTTATGGAAGGGCCTTCCTCCTCCTCCACCTTGAGAACGACACAACAATCCATACCATCATCTTCTAGGAACAAATTCTTCACCGCTGCCAGTGCTTCCTCTTCATCTGACCCATAGATAACATCGGCCGGTTGGAAAGTCTGTTCCAAGTGTGGTATTGGCTGCTCCAGCGGATAGTAAGGACCGTGCCATGGTGGTGACAACTTATTGAATTCTTCTTAGGAAAACTCATATCCCAGATCGAAGGTGGTGCCATGCTTCTTGAGTTTTATAGGCTTAGCGATTCCTTGGAGGTTCTTGCCAAGCACCTTACTCGGTTCGTACCCACTCTAATTTAATATGCTGTCGATTTTGTTGTCCCACCATTTGTCCTTGTCAACACCATTGACTCACTCGATGTGGTGATAGGTCTCCCCACCTATCTTTCTTTTGCCTTCGATTGCCGAGATGGTCAGGCAATTGTGGAGAGGATAGCTACCGTCACCGCGAATGATCACCTCCTGGTGATTCCACTCAAACTTCACTGCCTGATGTAGTATTGATGTTACGGCCCCAGCAGCATGAATCAAGGGTCGTCCCAACAGCAGATTGTAATATGTCGGCACGTCTATCACTTGAAAATCCACATCAAACCAAGTAGGCCCCATTTGCAAACAACGACTAATTTCCCCAATGGTGGACCTTTGGGAGCCGTCGAAAGCTTTTACGTTGATGGCCCCATCCTTGATCTCGTGCAGCCCCTTACCCTATGTCCTGACTGTTACCAACGAACAAATGTTGAGGCTGGATCTCCCATCAATCAAGACTCTGGTGATAAAATAGTCTTCGCATTGCACGGTGATGTGCAATGCCTTGTTGTGACTCAACCCTTCCGGTGGCAGCTCATCTTCATGAAAAGTGATCTTGTGACTTTCCAATACTTGTCCTACCATGTTAGCCATCTCTCCACCGGTGATTTTGCTTCGCACATATGCTTCACTCAGGACCCTTAACAAGGCATTCTTGTGTTCATCAGAATTTTGTAGCAAAGCAAGGATAGAAATTTGCGCCGGTGTTTTGTTCAGCTGGTCAATGACCGAGTATTCTTTGGACTGTATCTTTCTCTAGAGATCAACTAGCCCAGTCTAGGTGATGGTTGGCCGGCTAGAAGCCTGCTTGCTCGACTCAGCCAGATGTTTCGGGGTATAAACTCTACCAGTTCTCGTCACACCCTGTGCCGCAATAGCTTCGCCGAACATAACCTTGTCTTTCCATATTGCTTCAGCTGTGTAGTCCCATGGTATAGACTTTGTATGGAATGGTGTCATGGCTGACAACGCTACTGGAATTGGCGTGGCTATCTTTACTCCGAATGTACCATGCAGCTTGGGCGGTAAAACTGCAACTTCGAATGGTATAATGCCTTTGCTGGAGACACGAGCTCGACCTCAACTGGCACTGGCATCTTTGCAGATGATGACGCTTCAAAATCAAGTGGCATGGACATATTTACCTCAGCGTCCCTAGAGGGCTGAATCTGGACTGCAATCGGATTAAGGGTGACTATTGATTTCTTTGGTTCGTCACCTTCTGTGATCAAACCTATCGATCCCTTGGGATCCCAATCATTCTCTATTTCAATCATGTGAATGCCTCCTCCCTTGTGGTATAGTAGAGGGTTACTGCGGACATTTGTAGCAGGTTCTTTTGCCACAATAACCTTGTTATCAATTAAAGTCCAGATCTTATCTTTTAGAGAACGGCATTCGTCAATGGTGTGTCCTTTAATGCCGGAATGGTATGTACATTATTTATTTGGATTAACCCACTGAGAAGGGTTCTCAGGGGTTGTAGCACGGATAGGGGTGACATAACCAGCAGCTTTGAGTCTTTCATACAACTGGTCGATAAGTTCAGCAATAGTCGTATATTGTTTTGGAGGTCTTCGGTCAAAGTTTGGTCGAGATCTAGGGAAGTTTTGGCGTGCAGGGGGGGATTGATAGTGGGCTGGTTGAGTATTGTAGGCCTGGTAAACAAGTGCGGGTTGGGAATGTTTGGGTGAAACAGGCTGATATGTGAGAGGTGGTTGATAAGTGGGTGGTGGAGTTTGGTAAGAGGGTGAGGGTGCTTGGTAGTTTGGAGTAGGCTGATATGTGAGTGGAGGCATTGGGTAGGTTTGGTATTTGATGGGAGATTTTGTTCTTTGTGCAACCATTACGGCTCCTACATCCTTTTTTTTTAACATACCTCCTGACTGTAGGGCCTTATTTGTAGCTTGCAAGGCCTCGAAGTTTGTAACCATACCTCTTTGATGCCCTCTTCGATCTTCTCTGAGCTTGATAATGTCAGAAAATTTATGGCCTTCGATCATTATCAGTCTTTCATAATACTGTGGGTCTTGAGCCGAACGAAGAATTTGTTCATTTGTTTTTCTTCTAAGGAATGTCTAACCTTAGCGCTTCAGACCTCCAGTGAGTAGCATACTCGCGAAATGTTTCTGTGGGCTTCTTCTTTAGATTTGAATATAGAACACACCCGCCGCATTCTCCGTGTTGAACCTGAACCTATCCATAAAGTCGAATGCCCTGCTTACCCAGTTCGGCCACTTCTTTGGATCTCTGCTAATGTACCAAGATAAAGCATCTTCCTTCAAGCTCCTCATGAAAAATGTCATGTGTATTTTCTCGTTTTTTCCTACTCCGACCAGCTTGTCACAGTACGCTCTAAAATGGACCCTTGGATCCTCTGTCCCATCAAACATTTTGAACTTAGAAGGTTTGTACCCCTGGGGTAGTTCGAGATCGGGCTGTATGCAGAGATCTTAATAATTCAATCCTTCAATTCCCTTGTTTCCTTCAACACCCTGGATCCGGCTAGTCAATTTCTTAAGTTCTTCCCAGATTCTTGATAAGATGATCTTTATCATCAGACTCGGGTGTGCTTGAGATGGGTTGGTTGGAGTGCGGCATAGTCTCCATGTAGATGTGGGTGTTATGGTGGGTGTGGTAGTGGTCATTTGTGGAGTTTTGTGGTTCCGGGATTAGCAGTGGGGTATTGTAGGAAGTATGGCAGGTGTTGCAGTGGTGGTGAGGAGCGGGATGATTCTGTTGCTTTGGGAGGCTCTGTGAGGTGTAGGATTGTGAGCATTTGGGAAATTGATATCTGGGTAGTGAGGGAAAATGACAGATTTGCCAGATTCCGAACCCGATCCAGTTCGTCTTTGAATTTAAACAGCTTTTGTTCCAGTTGGGATGCATTTTCCTTGGGAACCAGAGTACCATAACCGTGAGTGACCTCTACCCGTTCAGTTGAGTTCTCCTTTCTGGCATTGTTCAAATCTTCCATCTTTCCTTTGTTCTTGATTTTGACAGGACTAAGAGGAGGAGTGGGTGGAGGGCCCCTGGATCTTGTGAAATAGGATGATGTTGCTAGAGTTCACGAACTAACCTTTGGGGAGGGGAATAACAAACAAAAAAAATAAAAATAAAAAGTAACCAAGTTAGTTGGGATCTTGAAAAGTATTGCAATATTTAAACACATAATGCGGGAATGTAAATCGCGTCCTAATTAGGAGACATCTTTTGTTCCCGAGGTAGGCCTGGCGACAAATAGATTTGGAGAACTTAGGATGCTAAATGCCTCATTTTATTGATAAGAAATAAATGAATCCCAAAT
Organism: Nicotiana attenuata; assembly: GCF_001879085.1. Lineage (NCBI taxonomy): Eukaryota > Viridiplantae > Streptophyta > Magnoliopsida > Solanales > Solanaceae > Nicotiana > Nicotiana attenuata. The sequence continues at coordinate 416,092 of NW_017670281.1, forward strand.
CGACACTAAATAACAGGAAAATAAAGTTGCTAGTGGCCATTGGCCTTATTACATTTCATAAAAAAAGAAGAAAACTCCTATCTATTTGGTCCCAGAAGGACCTTCCCCAGATTCAGCATCCCTGGCTCCATCGAACAACTTCCCCAACTCGTGAAGTCCAAGCAATAGGTAGGCTCTGGCTAGATGTCCGCCTTTGTTCCCCTCAGCATTCTGACAGTCTTAGACCCTTTTGAGAAACCTTCTCTCCAGCTCCACTATGCCTCGCTCCAGGTATCCTAGTCGCTTGTTGGCATTGACGGCAATGTCCTTCCATTCCTCAATTAATTTTTTATTGGCTTCTTGTATCTCACGGTGCTCACTTTCGCACTCCCGGATTCTCTTGCGTAGTTGATTGTATTTGACCTGTGCCTCGGCCTTTTCATCTATGATCCTGTGACCTCGAACAAACCCAGGTTGACTCAGACCATTATGATTATCCACCAGAATAGTAGGGAGTACAACCGGTGTGCTATCTATCTGGTTCGATGGTATCTTTCCCCATGACGATCTTGCAGTGCCACATATGCTGAGCTTGGAACTTGTAAGGGCTATCATCATCCTGGAAGTCAGCACGGAAGTGACTCATCTCGTCGACCCTGGGTACAACCTGCTTCCTACCAGATTGCCTCATAACTCGGAGAGGGACGTAAGGGTACGTTCCTCTCAGATAGATCAATATTAGAAAAGGTGCGTCTCGGGATCGGGCGATGAATTCTTTGGTCGGAAACCCTTCAAACATCCATTGTACTTGCTCCTCGGTCAAATTATCAAATAGCTCGAACTATCTTTTGGCATCCTCCGGCTGAGCAAACATATCAGGAATACAATTCATTCACTTTGGGTGACTAGCTCCCCGTTGACACTTTTCTAGGGCTTGGTATATTTCCACGATGATCATAGGCACAATGCTGAATGGTTTCTCTCCAATTCCTTCTATTAAGGTTTTAGCAACCATGGCTAGTCGAGTGTGGATTCTTGCTTTCTTCATTGGAAACACAATCAACCCCAGAAAACAGAACATGAATACAAAGACCCTTCGATGAATATGCCCTAATGAGGTGATGGCAAACTCATCAAGATAGGTACGGCATGATTTGCTGTGACCGCACCTCTCGTACAAATAGTCAAAGGGGATATAGGATTCTTTGAGGCATGTCAGTTCTGGATTCTTCTTCAGACCCATCATTTTGAGGAAACCCCTACCCTTGCAGTTCTCAGGCATCAATAGACCTGGAGTCTCCCATACCAAACCGGCTCATCCTCCTATTTCTTCTAGCAAGGGTGTCATCTCAATTTCCCCGAAGCTGAAGACGGACCTTTCACAATCCCAAAATAGAGTAGCAGCTTCTATGATCTTGTTGTTGGGTTGGATTTCCAAGAGGGAAGGTAGGTTCCCTAGATATTTTCGGACGAGGGTCTGGTCACTGGAATGAAGATCTTTCCACCAGCTTAGCAGTCTTTGGTGGATGTTGGTAACCATGCCAAATCTGAGGATTTCGTGCCTCATTATCTGCAAGAAAGAAGGGTTAGACTCTACCCCCACCGGACTCGACTATTTAACATCAATAATTGGCATAAAAGCATTTAGTTCTCCAAAGAAATGCACCGAACGTGATGACGTCCATTTGGGTTTTAGGGAAACCCAGTGGACTTTGGACAAGGCTATCTTAAAGAGTCATTATGTGGACAACATAACTAACTCGGTTAGGTTTGCCATGATGCATGCACAGTTAAACAGAGTGAGGTTTCTATGGGGTTTTAGACTGGTACCCTTGAACGGACAACTCAAGGGGGAAGGCTCGAAACTGTCGACGACACTGCTGATCGACTAGTTTTACCGCAAATATGCCTTTATGAATTTAGGGGGTAATAATATAGGAAGAGCGCAACAACTCATTATAAGCATTGCTATAGTATTTGTTTGGCACGAGTGGAACATGATGGTGAGCATAATTATGCAATAATTAAAGACATGTTGTCACGTATTTGCACGTTTAAGAAAGCAGTAAATACAACAGTGTTTCATAATTTAAAGCAGTAGTAAAGGAAAACAAAAAGGAAAGAAACAAGAGACAAGTCAGTTTTGTAGTCAAAAAAGAAATTGAGTGCGTAAAAGAAATAAACAAATAATTGCGCATAAAGAAGCATAAATTCACAGTAATAGCGTAAAATGGTAAAAGCCTAAAATTCACCAGCAGAGTCGCCATGCTGTTGCGTCCCTTTTTTCCGCAAAATTTGGTTTATGATATTTGGAGGGATAACTCATTCCTTTTAGGAACTAGGTCGGCAATTGAAGAGTCGCCACCTAATGATTAAGGTGCATTAGGACACCAAAAGGAGTTTTATTTGAATAACTAGAGATAGGGTAAGGGCTTGAAATTATTCTAAGGGAAGGTGTTAGGCACCCCTAAGAATCCACTAGTGTGGTTCCCGACCAGAAAATTATTGTGAATTGAGGTACAATTAACATATAAACAAATAAGGCTCAAATAAAAGGGGATTTCAACACATAATGGTTTGAAAGTAAACAAAGTTTGAAAGAACAATTAGAAAGGTTAATTTTTAAATAAGGAGTTAAAACGCTAAAGAAAAGAAATAAAGAATAAAGGGAGGGGGGTCCTAGGTTTATTAATAATATGGATCACCCCACACAATGTCTGGTAATCCCTCCTCAATGAGGGGCTACACGTGACATTACTGCGTGGTCATCATATCCATATCTACCCATCCCACCCCTTTAAGGTATTTAAAGTGCGGATTGGCATCAATTACTCAATGCATGCTATTACCTGTCCCACTCCTATTAGTCTCGGAGGCACTTAGGACTACTAATCCTAAAAAGGGAAGGATATTAGGCTTATTTGGAGTTTCAAAGGTAAAATTCTAAGGCAACATACAAAACACATATTGCATATTTGGGGAGACATATAAACATATAAGGCTCAATTATACCTCCTTGAACAGGAAAAGCACATAATAGCATGTCTTGCACATATTGCTTAGGTCTAATTAGAATTAAATATGAGGGAGAGTTTAAAAGTTGGGGCAGATTGGTTTATTACATATTTCAGATAAGAAGCGCAAATCAGGATAGCCCGTTAGTTGTAATAATTAATAGAAGCGGATTCAGTTTTCAATTATTACTCTAAGGCTTGCCTAAGTGCTCAGACGGGATCCTATAGACATGCTATCTACTGAATTCAGAAGGCGGTAAGACAGTAAAGCTCAAAATGAATTGTTTGAAATCATAAAAATGCATGCTTCTTAACATTGTTAAGCGAGGGACTTAGATTATCAAATAAGATGCAGAATTAAACAAATTGATTACAGGTTCTGCAGGTGATAGTATATATTATGACTGATTTTACATCTACCATTGGATGAAGCGAATCAGATTCATTTAGAAGCTCCTATAGGCATGTTTTCTACACATTGTTGATTTTAGACACTTATAGACGTAGTATCTGAATGCGGATACTTGTTTTAAACCTTATAAATATGGTATCTAAATGCAGAACTTGTTTTAAATCTTATAAACATGGTTTTTAAATGCGGAACTTATTTTAAACCTTATTAACATGGTATCTAAATGCAGTTTGAAATATGCAAAATGACGTTAGAACAATCCTATAGGCATGATTTTTAGGTGAAGTTGAATATGCAGAATTATAGAAGTCCTATAGGCATTGTTTCTATATATAGTTGAATATGCAGAATTAGAACTGTCCTATAGGCATGATTTCTAGGTAAGTTGAATATGCAAAATTATAATAATCCTATAGGCATGATTTCTAGGTGAAGTTGAATATGCAGAATTATAACAGTCCTATAGGTATGATTTCTACCCTTTGCATACATAGTTACCCCAACCCTGTTTCACTAGCCAACCCCAAGTATACTTTACAATTATTACAAATTGGAGTAACAAATACATCAGAAAATACAAAGAAAATAATGAGATAGACCAACTCAAAGAACATCGATCCAAAGCCTTTCTCCAATTTAAGTGTGTCAGAGTTCCCTAAGAGCCTCAATGGGACTCCGGGCAGTGCTCACACCCAAATTATATTACCAGAATAGGGACAAGTGCAGTGTGGAAGTGCCAGCCCTCAAGTGTCCAAGTTCAGAGGGAGCTCAAAGGGTCCCAAAGGCAAGGCTCACAAGAGGGCGGCAGAACTTAAGTCTAAGAGAGAGTGGAAGTGAAGAAACAGAGTTCTGAGGGAATAAAGGAGAGGGAAACAACCACAAACAAGTTGATAATTTCAAACAAAGGGATTCAAGGGTTTGGGAAATTACAAAAAAGCCTATGCTTAGGCAAGGGTAAGCTTTGGGCATGCAGAACAATAGAAGATGCTGGCATGCCTATAAGCCCACCAGAAACATAGAGGTTAGGATCCCAGGGATCAAGCTTGAGTCATGGGCAGTAATATACAATACTGTCATGCCTCAAACAAACCATATGCATTGAACACATTGAGTTGGGGGTTTAGGATGCATAATAAATTCAGAAGAGGCGTAAGGAAATTGTAGCATGGTAGATAATTACTTAATTAAACACAAGCGGTAGGCAGGAAAGAAGGTGAAGCATTAAGTAAACACATTGTTGTGATGCTGGAATCTTAATCAGAACATACCAGTTCAAAGAAGCAAAAATACCGTAAAAAGAGGTAACAGGACTTTGAAGGCAGGCCATAGCAGAAGTAGTAAAGCAGGAGAGAATGTTTTGAGTGTAAGTGATTTTAGAACTTAGAGTGTTTGTGTGTGTGTTAATGAAAAAGCCAGGGTATTTATAGTTTGAAAAGAAGTAGAAAATAAGGCAAGAAAATAATTATGGAACTATGTACAAATTAAAATCAAATCAGTATAAGACTTTCTTTAATTAATGAATTAAATTCAAACGATAATGGACAGAAATCATTTAAGCAAAGAAATCAAGTAGAACACCATGTATAGAATAGACTAATAGGGGTATGTACATAGGGGCTTAAGTAAGGGAAGAATCTTTGAAATACTCGGTTAACCAAATAAGGTAAGAAAACAAAGTAAGGTTGCAGAATCGAAAATCAGTACATAGCAAATCAAGGAGTCAAGGATTTCAAAATCACTGACTTAAGGAGAGTAACATGGGTTTCCATGAATAAACCAAGTTAAAGACAAGAAAATCGAAAGTCTGAAGTTTTCAATTCAATGAAAGAAACAGAGAAATCAATAAAAATAAGGCAAGAATCAATTACACGAGTGCAATCAGAATTACACAAGGAGGTTTGAAATCAGTCCTAAATTGAAGGTCATTTTAGAGGGAAATTTAGCATATAAAGAGGGTGCATAAACATTAGGCATGCAAGGCTGAACCTATGACAAAGAGAAGTGTCATGCATTCACAATATAAGTAAGTAGCGGACTATCGAAAACATGGTTGTCACATGGGTCGATTTCAGTAACTTGGTAATAGAGAAAAGAGAGAGTATCAAATAGCATGCAAAAAGGTCAAGTTAAAAAACCTTATAGAAGGGTTTAGCTGGAGGTCAAAATCACATAAAGAAACAAAAGATTTCGAAATTCAGTCGAGCAACAGATAAAGCAACTTCAGAGATTCGAATAGGACCAAAGAAATTAGGGTTTTGAAACCAGTCGAATTCAGAGCATGACTAGCAAGTAAATGACATAGCAAATAATCTCAGAACTCGAATGAACCCCAAATTATAGGTTTTTCATCATCAATCGAGTATAGAGATGAAAGACAAGTAAATCAGATAGAATACTAACAAAAAAAATTCAGCAAATCTCAAAAGGAACTAAGACTTTTAACAAGCACACTTCACTAGAAGAACAACATAGAAAAACACAGTAGAAGAACAACATAAAGAAACACAGTAGAAGAACAACATAAAGAAACACACTAGAACATCTTAAAAATCAGAAAAGCTTCGAAATAATTTAACAAAAACCCTAAATTAGAAAAGATAAATGTTCTGAAGATAAAGTTTGAATGAAACCTCGAGAAAACGTTTAGGAGTTTAGAGTAAACACAGATCTAAAGGAATTGGAAGAACCTCAAAGGTTAGGATTTCAGAAGAACCCCAGATGGTGAGAAAGGCTTGGAAAAACATCAGTCTAAGCAGGAGAAGCCAAGAATCGGGCTTGAATAACCATGGCTGGCCGGAGCAAGGTCAAAGATGATCGGAAACAGTCATGGAACTGAAAGCATCCGAGGTCTGGACCCAGATTCTTCAAGTCTGGTCTTGAAAACCATAGAACTCGAACACATAGAAGCAAAGGGAAGTGGATATAGGCTTCTTATGGCTTTGGAAGCCATGGATTTAGGAGATTTCACGTGGTGGTTGAGAGCAGCTACTAGGAGCTTGAGAGAGAACTGGGAGAAGGGGGGATTCAAAGGCGGCTACAGGCGAGAAGTGATTCGGGTTTGGGGTAGTTGGTAATTAAAAAAGGAAAGGGCTGATGTGAGCCGTTGATCACGGAGGGATTAAAAGGGAATCCAGGCGGGTTATTTAATTGGATCATGGGTCGGGTAGATTAGGATTTAGGCTGGGTAATTGGGTTAAAAATTGGGTCCAATTGGGGGGTTCAAATAAGGCTAAAATTGAAATGAACGGGGCTAACATTTAAATAGCTATTTTTTCCTTTTTATTTTATAAAAATAGTAGAATAATTTTTGAAAAGAAATTAAAGGTACTAAAACAATTAATATTATGTAATTATCAAATTAAAAATACTGGAGTTAATTTTATAAATATAAACATAATTATATCTTAAAAGAGGCTAACATTGCAATTATATGCAATTTAGCTTTAAAAATACTAAATAAATTTGTAAAAAATATGCAAAAATTATGTTAGCTATATTATAGTATAAATAAGAGAGTCCAATAAATGTATTACCAAAATGATAATTATTGGGTTTTTCTTGATAAAATAGGGCAATAAATTGATTTAAAATCTTTAAAAAGTTAAGGAAAAATAATAAAACATTGGGACATACTTATATATGCATAAACATGCTATTTTGAAGTTATTTTGCTTATTAAAATATACAGAGAAAAATTGGGTATCAACAACAGATAGTCCGTATTTCACAGTGTGGAACGATAAGAAACGACATTGATATCCATCTCTTCGAACTTCCCGCGATGATGTCATACTTATGATGTAGGCCTTTGCGATAACTGAGGCGTCCCGTCAGTTCATCTTCCCAGAATCATTCAATGCACTGCCGATTCTTATTCTCCAAAGCGATAATATCATCGGCGGTCCAACTTCCAAAAATGCATTGATTGCGCATGCAGATACGTCTTTCAAAGATATTCATGGCGCCATCGGTTACACTACCACCCTTCATATAAATGGAAGCCTCTTGGAACAAATTCTTCATTCAAATGTTCTTCAACAACCTTTCACCCTTTTCTTCTCTTCATCCTCATCCATGGTTATTTCCTATGTTATAGGCCCGTGGCTTTAAGGTTACATGGCGGCGTTCTCATCATTACGCCATGGCCTTTTCCAGGGCTTTCCCTTACCGAGCGAGATTGTACTGACTTCTTCTTCTTCTTCTTCTTCTTCTTATTGTTGAACCGAAGTGATCAGAGAGAAATCTCAAATTATCATCGCATTAGAGGATATGCAGACTATAAACTTCTACTCATCTCTCTTAACTACCCGGTGTGGGGCCTCACTCCTTTTGCTTTCTGTGGAGTGAGGTGGTACTATCTGCTTACTGTTGCATCCCGCACCGGTGCAATGTCTCAAGAAGTAGCTTCACAGTAGTAGTGCTGGCGAGACCCACACTCGAGAGAGTTTTCACCTAGCCACTTCTTCATCCCTCTGCGCTCCTTCATTTTTATCACTTTCCTCTTCTTCATCTTCACTCTTGAAGATGTTGTTTTAGAAGAGTGAGACAGGGCCCCCAAGAAGATGGTGCTCGAAGATAGTGAGCTGGAACCACAGAAGCGAATGGTGGATCGCACCTGCGGTATCGCAAGTATGGATGTTCGAACGCACGTGCGGTTCCAGATGTGTAAGTGAAGTCGCAGGTGCAGTCGGTTGGACCGCAGAAGCGGTTCTGCAGAAGCAGAAGAAGGCCCGCATGTGTGAAATCCCTAGGTCAGAGAGTATATAATTCGCCCTTCGCGATTTCCAGACCATCTTCATTTTTAAAATGGTTTTGGAGCTTTTGGGAGATTTTGAAGAAGGAATCAGAGGGAGCTTCATTGAGGTAAGATTTTTGAACATAAAGCTTGTTCCTGTGGTGTTATTTTATTGATTAGGCTCGAAATTTATGGAAATTTGTGGGTAGATATTGAAGAAACTAGGGCTTGGGATTGGAGACATAGAACTTGGGATTTGAGGGGTCATATGTGAGTGGATTTTGGTAAATTTGATATGCATGAACTCGTGGGAAGATAAGGATTCCATTGATGCTAATTTTACCCAATTCCGAGACATGGGCCCGGAGGGCGTTTTGGTCATGTCACGCCCCAAATTCGAGGGACATGAACGGCGCCCGACCGGGTAGCCCCAGTCGAGCGGATCTGGGTGCCTTTCCTAACCCACATGTTACCCCATGATTCCCTTACTCAATTATTCCAAGAATTAGCCAAATAATTAATTAAGAACACTTTTTTATTTACAAAGCATGCATACTTACATAATCGTAATGAAATCACCAATTCGTCTACGGAGCCTCTAATAGTACAACAGGGTAATATAGTATTTGCCGGTAACAAGGCTCCGGCTATACCTTACACAAAATCAAATAAAACTCCGGAAACAAAGCTGATAGATGAAGGGGGAGGGGGGGGGGAGCTACGATCGGTGGACTGGAGTACCTGGTACGGATCCACCTACAATCATAACACGAATGTAGCGCCCCCGACAAAAGGGACGTCAGTACATTTGAATTGTACTGGTATGTATGAACAAACTTTGCTCCAAGTAAACTCGAACCATAAACAATTAAGTAGCAGTAATAAAAACGACAATCAAATCCACAAGGAGGGAACAATTAAGCCAAACAGGTATACAATCTCTCCTCCATAAACAAGTATGTAATTGTAATAGAAATAACAATCAAATCCACAAAGAAAGAACAATCAAACCAAACAAGTTTACAATCTCTCTTATTTCCCCTTCCACATTTCCACATCAATAATTTCACAATTGTCCATAATTTCATTTCAATAGCGATTTCGATCGCTTTCCATCCTTATTTCCTCGGCACGATAACCACATATATTACAACCACAGTTATTCCAATAACATCAATTCCCATTTTCCTTCCATTACTTGTTTCACAGTTCTTACCACATAGCACATTCACAATCACAAACTTGGTTTATTTCCAATTACTTACATCAATATAGCGAAGGCGTAACCACAATCACTCAACTATACCAATCACAGGAATTTCACAAACAATCCACGTAGAAGTCACATACCAAGCACTCAAACACCCAAACAAGGCGATTTTACAAAGTTCAGAGTTAGCCATACATACCTGGAGCCGTATTCCCTTTTAACTTCTATTTTCAAATCACCAAATAGTCTAGCAACGTCAATCTAGTGCACAAGTTAACACATATGACTTAGAAAAGAAGTTCAATATTGCTACTCATACTTATCTAGGTTATCAACCCGTCTTTGCACAATCCTCTACTCCTACCCAACTACTCTCACTAGGTTTTAGGTTATAGAATGACATGCATGTATGAGTTCAACCATTATTTTCAAGAACCAATGCATGAGACTCCCCCCCCCCAGTTTAAACCAGAAATTTAACAAAAATGGTTAGGGATTTTACCTGCAAGAATGGGGATGAAGACACACACACTTTGAAATTTCCCGTCCCGGATAGTTTTGGAGAGTCAAATTGAAGGAGATGACTTTCTCTCTCAAGAACCCTCTCTTCCTCTCTCTTATTTGTGTGGAAGATCGTTAAAAATGAGGGGCTGGGGTGTTTTATTAAAAGGGGGTCGGGTATAAATTTAGAAAATAGAAGCCCGAGCAAGATCTGCGGTCGCATTCTGCGATCGCAGGATTGAAATGCGGTCCGCAGATTGGACCGCAGAATTGCCCCCAAAACTTTGAGGAATCTGTTTGCTTCTACGACAGCAATGCGGTCCGCATTCCTGTTATGCGATAACGGACCTTCACAAATCCTTGAGGAACTTATGCGACAACTATGCGGTCCGTATATTGGTTATGCGATCGCATAATAGACCGCATTTTCAACATTAATTTTGACAACTCTTCTGTTCCACTCTGCGGTAGAAATGCGGTCCGCATATCAATTATGTAGTCGCATTTTGGACCGCATCTTGACCTCAAGTTTAACCAACCCACTGTTTCACTATGCGGTTGGAATGCGGTTTGCATACTGGATCTGCGACCGCATTCTGGGCCGCATAATGGCACTTTTCTGGAAAATTGATTCTTTTGATTTTTTTTAAAAGCTTAGATCAATACCAAGGGTCCGAACCGCAGCGAGCCTGCGACCCGCGAAGAATTCTACACATTCCTAACATATATTCGGAGCCGACACCACAAGACACTGGGTTTTGAGCCAAAAGTTTTACGGGGCCTCACATGTTATTTTACCCAATTTCGTATATTAGCTTAGAATATAATTAAGGAATCAGTTACTTGAAGTGTTATTTACATTATGCAATTAATTTGAATAGACTTGGGCCATTTGGAGTCGAGTACTCATTGCAAGAGCGTGGTTTCAGGTTGATTTTGAGCCGGTTCAAGGTAAGTTGATTGCCTAACCTTGTGTGGGAAAAACTCCCCTTAGGATTTGGTTTGTAGATAATTGAAATTCCTTGTACATGAGGTGACGAGTGTGTACTTGTGCTAATTGTTGAAAATCCGTTTTCTTTAAGTAACTATAAATGTGATTTCGTTTTTCCTGTTCATACTGCATGTAATTTATACTTGCTTTTAGCCTAGGGAAGCATGTTTAGTTGAATTAATTGCTTTACTTGCTCAATACTAAGGGTCCGAACCACAAGACACTGGGTTTTGAGCCAAAAGTTTTACGGGGCCTCACATCCTCCCCCACTTAAAATCATTCGTCCCCGAATGAGGACCTATTTCAAGCTTTTCAGTATTTCAAAGATCAGTTGGTTTTGAAAACATGTTATGCAGATTACTACACCATTCACTATTTCCCAAATTTTTAGAAAAATTTTGCCAGAGTTTCCTTTGTAATTTGGACATCTCCACCTGACAGAGGGCCCCCGAAACACAATTCCAAACACCAATACAGAATTACAACCATCCATACAACTGTTATACAATTTCCTATCTTAACAATTGCACACTTTTGATCACTTGATATGTTTTGCTTATGAATCAGTTATTTCAATGAGTTTCACATAATTTAGCCATTTCAACATACTACATGCATACAAGTAATTCACTACCACTTATACGACCACTAATTGTTTACCCATCACAAGAGTTCTTTATAAAACTTTCATCTACCAAAAAGAGGTTCACCTAACTTAGGACATTCTCAACTCCTATAATTCTTGCACAACTAGAGGAATTTCAATAACATTTAGGAGGGGACCAATTAGGACACAATATTAGTAATACTAATCTCAATATTACAAGCACTACATTACCATAAGGATACAAGAACATGGACTGCACATTTTAGATCAAAACACCTATATGGTACCTTTCAAGTCAAAACAAATTGATATTTTCCTTCACGACGCTTTCAGCCTTCCAAATGACCTTCTCGACCTACAAGCTCTATCATGACACATTCTCGGAAATAATATCAACTCCTAAACATACATAACAAGAATGACAGATAGACATCTCGCATGAGTTAACTATCCATCGACTTCACCCTTAATAATTTCCACTGTACAATTTACATCCCACCAAATATTGCAATTCATGGTAACAACAACAACCCACAATTCCGTCACATGGCATCATACCATCAAGAATCTCATCTCATAGTAACCAAACAATAATGTGTTCATAATATTCCTTACCAGCCATTAATGTAAGCACAAAGGTGTTCATCAACAAGAATATAATTTCATTTCAATCAACAATCCATATGAAGTCCAGCCACGATGATTCTTGCCAGCAGTGCATCATATAGGATATTACCATGATCATATAGTTCAATCAAATCAATTCACACCCCTCTTTTATCACTACCTTCTTAGACATAATCATATGGAAACACAGAGTACGTGAGGAACAGTTTTGGGGAACATCATACTCCTAGTGCAACCTGATGTGTAATACACTTATGTTACCTTTATTATCAACTCACATGACATCTTCAGGGGTAAATATGGAGAATAGCCTGCTCATCCTTAAAATTCTAAATCTCTAGGCGAACACTCACACTAAACCCTTGATGACCTTCAATAATTACTCTAAGGTGTGCTTTAATAAACTGACCATAAAATTACCTACCCAATATATATATGATCACACTGTGAAGCTTCATCTTTGACTTGTCTGAACTTACAATACCCAATGGATCTAATACAGTGAGGAACTTATGCGACAACTATGCGGTCCGCATATTGGTTTTGCGATCGCATAATCGACCGCATTTTCAACATTAATGTTGACAACTCTTCTGTTCCACTCTGCGGTAGAAATGCGGTCCGCATATCAATTATGCGGTCGCATTTTGGACCATATCTTGACCTCAAGTTTAACCAACCCACTGTTTCACTATGCGGTAGGAATGCGGTTCGCATACTGGATCTGCGACCGCATTCTGGGCTGCATAATGGCACTTTTCTGGAAAATTAATTCTTTTGATTTTTTTTAAAAGCTTAGATCAATACCAAGGGTCCGAACGGCGGCGAGCCTGCGAGCCGCGAAGAATTCTACACATTCCTAACACATATTCTGAGCCGACACCACAAGACACTGGGTTTTGAGCCAAAAGGTTTACGGGGCCTCACAGGTCATTTTACCCAATTTCGCATATTAGCTTAGAATATAATTAAGGAGTCAGTTACTTGAAGTGTTATTTACATTATGCAATTAATTTGAATAGACTTGGGCCATTTGGAGTCGAGTACTCATTGCAAGAGCGTGGTTTCAGGTTGATTTTGAGCCGGTTCAAGGTAAGTTGATTGCCTAACCTTGTGTGGGAAAAACTCCCCTTAGGATTTGGTTTGTAGATAATTGAAATTCCCTGTACATGAGGTGACGAGTGTGTACTTGTGCTAATTGTTGAAAATCCGTTTTCTTTAAGTAACTATAAATGTGATTTCGTTTTTCCTGTTCATACTGCATGTAATTTATACTTGCTTTTAGCCTAGGGAAGCATGTTTAGTTGAATTAATTGCTTTACTTGCTCAATACTAAGGGTCCGAACCACAAGACACTGGGTTTTGAGCCAAAAGTTTTACGGGGCCTCACATCCTCCCCCACTTAAAATCATTCCTCCCCGAATGAGGACCTATTTCAAGCTTTTCAGTATTTCAAAGATCAGTTGGTTTTGAAAACATGTTATGCAGATTACTACACCATTCACTATTTCCCAAATTTTTAGAAAAATTTTGCCAGAGTTTCCTTTGTAATTTGGACATCTCCACCTGACAGAGGGCCCCCGGAAACCACAATTCCAAACACCAATACAGAATTACAACCATCCATACAACTGTTATACAATTTCCTATCTTAACAATTGCACACTTTTGATCACTTGATATGTTTTGCTTATGAATCAGTTATTTCANATCTGAGATGATAGAAACTGGAACACCATGCAACCGAACAATCTCCCGGATATAAATCCCTGCCAGCCGCTCTGAAGAATAGGTAGTACACACAGGAATGAAGTGCGCGGACTTGGTCAGCCGATCAACAATCACCCAAACAGCATCAAATTTCCTCAAAGTCCGAGGAAGTCCAACAACAAAGTCCATAGTAATCCTCTCCCACTTCCACTCAGGAATATCCATCTACTGAAGCAAGCCACCAGGTCTCTGATGCTCATATTTCACCTGTTGACAATTGAGACACCGAGCCACAAATCCCACAATATCTTTCTTCATTCTTCTCTACCAGTAGTGCTGCCTCAAATCCTGATACATCTTCGTGGCACCCGGATGAATAGAGTACCGCGAGCTATGGGCCTCCTCCAGAATCAACTCCCTAAGCCCATCCACATTGGGCACACAAATCCGGCCCTGCATCCTCAACACACCATCCTCACTAATGGTGACGTCTCTAGCATCATCATGCTGAACCCTGTCCTTAAGGACAAGAAAATGCGGATCATCATACTGGCGCTCTCTGATGCGATGATATAAGAAAGACCGAGAAACCACACAAGCCAACACTCCTGCTGGGCTCCGAAATATCTAATCTCACAAACCGATTGGCCAAAGCCTGAACATCAACTGCAAGGGGCCTCTCCCCAGCTGGAATGTACGCCAAACTCCCCATACTCACTGCCTTTCGGCTCAAAGCATCGGCCACTACATTGGCCTTTCCCGGATGATACAGAATAGTAATATCATAATCCTTAAGCAACTCTAGCCATCTCCGCTGCCTCAAATTAAGATCCTTTTGCTTGAACAAATGCTGAAGACTTCGATGATCAGTGAATACCTCACAAGATACACCATACAAGTAGTGCCTCCAAATCTTCAATGCATGAACTATAGTAGCCAACTCCAAATCATGAACAGGGTAGCTCTTCTCATGGGGATTCAACTGACGAGAAGCATAAGCAATAATTCTACCTTCCTGCATCAATACAAAACCAATCCCAACTCTCGAAGCATCACAATATACGTTATATGAACCTGAAACTGATGGCAAAACCAATAGTGGAGCTGTGGTCAAAGCCGTCTTGAGCTTCTGAAAGCTCTCCTCACACTCGTCCGACCATACAAATGAAGCACCCTTCTGAGTCAACTTGGTCAAGGGCGATGCAATGGATGAAAATCCATGAACAAATCAGCGATCATAGCCTGCCAACCCAAGAAAGCTACGAATCTCTATGGCTGAGGACGGTCTAGGCCAACTCTGAACCGCCTCTAACTTCTTTGGATAAACCTGAATACCCTCGCTGGACACCACGTTTCCCAAGAAAGCCACTGAACTGAGCCAAAACTCACACTTGGAGAACTTTGCATAAAGCTTCTCCTCCCTCAATCTCTACAACACAACTCGCAAATGCTCCGCGTGCTCCTCCTGACTACGCGAGTACACCAAAATATCGTCAATGAAAACAATAACGAACGAATCCAGATAAGGCCGAAATACACTGTTCATCAAATGCATGAACGTTGCTGGGGCATTGGTCAGCCCGAAAGACATAACAAGAAACTCATAGTGACCATATCTAGTCCTGAAAGCAGCCTTAAGAATATCGGAATCCCTGATCTTTAACTGGTGATAACCCGAACGAAGATCAATCTTGGAGAACACCCTCGCTCCCTGAAGCTGGTCGAATAGATCATCAATACGCAGCAGAGGATAATTGTTCTTCACTGTTACCTTATTCAATTGCCTGTAATCAATGCACATTCTCATTGTGCCATCTTTTTTCTTCACAAACAGAACCGGCGCACCCCACGGTGACACACTAGGCTAAATGAACCCCTTATCCAGGAGTTCCTCAAGCTGATCCTTCAACTCTTTCAACTCTGCTGGTGCCACACGATATGACGAAATGGAAATGGGCTGAGTGCCCGGCACCAAGTCAATACCAAAATCAATATCCCTGTCCGGTGGCATGCCCGGCAGGTCAGCAAGAAATACATCGGGAAACTCCCTCACAACTAGAACAGAATCAATGCTAGGAGCCTCAGCTCCAGCAACCCTCACAAATGCCAAATATGAAAGACAACCCTTCCCAACCATACGCTGGGCCATTAAAGAAATCACCCTACTAGGAACGTAATCAGTCACACCACACCACTCGATCCTCGGTACGCCCGGCATAGCCAAAGTGACTGTCTTGGCATGACAGTCCAGAATAGCATGACACGGAGATAACCAATCCATGCCCAAAATAACATCAAAGTCCACCATGCTCAATAGCAATAGATCAACTCGGGTCTCTAGACCCCCAATAGTCACAACACATGACCGGTACACATGGTCTACAATAATAGTATCGCCCACCGGGGTAGATACGTGAACAGGTAAGGCAAGACACCCTCGGGACGTACTCAAATGATGAGCAAAATATGAGGACACATAAGAATAGGTGGAACCGGGATCAGATAAGACAGAGGCATCTCTGTGGAGACTTAAATAATACCAGTAATGACATCATCTGAAGCAATAGCATCTGTCCCGCCTGGAATAGCATAAAAACGGGCCTGGCCACCGCCTGATCGACCTCCCCCTCTGGGTCGACTCCTGGCTACCTGACCTCCACCCCTAGCTGGCTGGGCGGGTGGTGAAGTAACTGGAGCAGAAGACGAGGGCTGACCCCTCTGCTAAGATGAACTGGCAATACGACGAGGACACTGCCTCCAGACACACCCAAACTCTCCACACTCAAAACAACTCCCAGGTGCTGGAGAAGGGGACTGAAGGGAACCCCTCGCACCGGAGTGACCAGATGATGCGCTCGGCATAGAAGAACCCTGAGCTGATGGGGCACGAGATGAACTCTGGGCTGGAAGGGCGCTAAGTGAAGGCTGACCCTGCTGAGAACCATGATAACCATGACCTGAAGATGCCCCACTAAACGCTGGACGGGCCAAATGAGCGGGCCTGAAAGAACGGCCTCTACCATTCTGGAACTGGCCCCTAGACGGAGCACCAGTGAAACTGCCAGAACCTCGAGGCCTCTTGGCCTCCCTCTCCTCTCTATCCTGCCGGCGCGCCATCTCAATCTCACGAGTGATATCAACCACCTCCTCAAATAAAATACCCAAAACTCTCTCTCTAGTCATCAGAACACGGAGATGGTAATTAAGGCCATCCACAAACCTGTTGATCTTATCACGATCTGTCGGGACCATCCAGGCGGCATGACGAGCCAACTCAGAATACCTTGCCTCATACTGAGACACAGTCATATCTCCCTGCCGTAGCCACTCAAACTGCCTACACAGCTCCTCCCTGCGGGACTGCGGTACATACTTCTCCAAGAAGAGAGTGGAGAACTCCTGCCAAGTCAAAGGCGCTGCACCAACCGGCCTACGCCTCTCATACGCCTCCCACCACGTGAAGGCAGCCCCAGTAAAGTGAAAGGTGGTAAATGCCACACCACTAGACTCAAGAATCCCTGCTGTACGGAGCATCCGCTGACACCTGTCAAGAAAACCCTGGGCATCCTCGCCTCAGCACCACTGAATGTCGGAGGCTGGAGTCTACCAAACCTCTCAAGTCGACGGTGCTCATCCTCCGAAATAACTGGAACCCTGAACTCCTGCACTGGTGCAACCGGCTGAGCTAGAGGTGCCTCTGGCGTCTGTAGTCCCTGCACTACCTGCTCAGATGTGCGAGCAGCGAGGGTCTGGGTGCCTCCCCCGGCCTGCGAAGTAGCTGCCGCTGTGGTGGCTAAAACTGCTTGAGCCAGGCCAGTGCAAACTGTCAAGATCTGTGCCAAGGTCTCCCGAAGACCCGGAATCACGATGGGCACAGCTGGTGCCTGAACTGGTGCTGTTGGAGCCTGATCCGGAGCAGGGGCAACTGGTGGATCAACAGGTGCTGCCCTCGCTGCTCTGCCTCTGCGATGACCACAACCGCGTCCACAACCTCTGGTGGCCTCAGTGGGTGGTACTGGTGGTCGTCCACCTCGTCTGGTAGCACGGGTCCTCACCATCTGCGAGAGAATGGAATAACAAAAGTTTAGCACTCGGATCAACAAGTTCGCACGACAAGAATTCAAGAATGTGAAGTTTTTTCCTAAAGGTTTTGCAGCCTCTCGAGGATAAATACAGACGTCTCCGTACCGATCCACGAGACTCTACTAAAGCTTCTCATGACTCGCGAGACCTATGTAACCTAGGCTCTGATACCAACTTGTCACGACCCAATTCCCGAACCCGGTCGTGATGGCGCCTCTCGTGAAGACAAGGCCAGCCAAACAAAATGAAACACCTTTTTTAACAATTCATTTAACATAAGCAAATCTAAAACATGATTAAGATAGCCATAATTGCGGAAAACAGCGATAATAACAAAGGGAAACCATCCCGACACAACCCAAACCAGGGTGTCACAAGTCATGAGCTACTACAGAATCTGCTATAAGTCTACAACGTATGAAGACCGATACAATAGTTTGAAGAAAACATAAATGATAGAAGATAAGGGAGACACGGGGCTGCGGACGTCAACAGCTACCTCGTAATCTCCAAATCACTGCCTGGTCTGGAAGGATCAGCGCTCAGGAGCGGACTCTGCCATGCTTGAATCTACACACACGGTGCAGGGAGTAATGTGAGTACTCCGACCCAGTGAGTAATAATTATAAATAATGACTGAAGGCGTGAAAACACATAAAGGCACAAAGCAATTCTATATCAGGCAGTAAATCACTTAAAATAGTAAAACCGTGAAGAATTAAATGAAAACTCTTTTAAGAAAACAGGTAGATCACGTAAAACAACAGGTAAATAGCAACTAGAAATCTGCCCCTCGGGCTCAGTATCAATCACTCATCATACTATCAGCCCCTCGGGCTCACTCTCAGTCACTCAGCATAGTATCAGCCCCTCGGGCTCACTCTCAGATCATATGGGTACCCGCGCTCACTGTGGGTGTGCAGACTCCGGAGGGGCCCCTTACGGCCTAAGCGCTATATCAAGCCACCTCGTGGCATCATCACTCGGCACTCGGCCTCACATCACTCAGCCTCCCATCACTCAAGCCACCTCGTGCATATAAAGTATCTCATATCACTCAGCATATCCTCACATATGGCCCTCGGCCTCACTCAGTCCAGAAATCATCACAAGCCCCTCGTGCATCAGTAAAACAGTAGCGCTCAGCCCAAACAACATTGGAAATATCATTTAAGTCTAAAAATTCAAGTAAAAGTGGCTGAGTTTGTAAAGCAGTATTAATCAGTAGGACTGAGTTCAAGTAATATGTCAAAATAGTGAGGAAACAGTGACAAAAGTCCACGAAGGATTCAAGTAGCCGGCATGAAGCCCAAATATGGAAATAAACTCAAATCATGATGATAACAAACAAGTCTCAGTCAAATACGCGGTAAAACATCAATCGGGACGGACCAAGTCACAGTCCCCAATAGTAAACAACCCCGCGCTCGTCATTTAAGCGCGTGTTTCACCACAATATATCACTACGTTGTGCAAATCCGGGGTTTCAAACCCTCAGGACATCATTTACAATCACTACTCACCTCAAGCCGACCAAAACTCTAGGTCGCTATGCCCTTGCCTCTCAAATCGGCCTCCCCGCGCGTCGAATCTGATCAAAACCACAACGAATACGTCACAATAGGCTAAGGGAACAAAACCCAATCGAAAATAATCGAAAAACATCGAAAATCCCGAAATTTGCAAAACCCGAGCCCCGGGCCCACTTCTCGAAACTCAGAAATTTTCACATCAATGGGTTCCTTATCTCGCGACGAGTCTATACATACCAAGAACTCTCAAATCCGAGTTCAAATGACCCTTCAAATCCCAATTTAAAAATCTCAAAATCCCAAGCCCTAGTTCTTCAAATTTTAGCCATGTTTCCATGAATTTCAGGGTTAATTTCACATAATAATCACGTTTTTAGTTCATAGGACTTACCTCCAATCAATACTCTTCGAAACCCTCTTCAATTTCTCCCAATTAGCTCTCAAAATGGTCAACAATGGAGGAAAATATGACTTAGCTCGCGGAGGAAATGTTTTAAAAACTATTCTGCACAGCTCCGATTTTCTTCTATGCAATCGTGTCCCCAGGCACACGATCACGTAGAGCAAATTCCCAAGGCCCCAAAAATGTTCTATGCGAACGCGACCTCAGGCCCGCGAATGCGATGCTGCCTTCCTTCAAAATACGCGAACGCGTACTCCAGGCCGCAAACGCGAAGGGCAATGGCCCCTGACCCTCGAATCCTCTTATGCGAACGCGGAGGGACTCCTGCGAACGCGAAGCTTTACCACATGAATCTCTGCGATCGCGAACACCCACTGCGAATGCGACGAACAAATCTGCTGCCTCTCAAATTCCTTCTATGCGATCGTGTGGGACCTCACGCGATCGCGAAGCATTAAAAACCTGCAACAGCTGAGGTGAAAATCTGCAATTTCTTCCAAGTTCAAAACCTCTCGTTACCCATCCGAAATCACCCCGAGGCCCCGGGGACCTCAACCAAAAGCACCAACACATCCCAAAACATCATCCAAACTTGTTCCAATCATCAAAACACCTCAAACAACACTAAAACCATCAATTCTCATCGAATTCAAGCCTAAGTTCTTCTAAAACTTTCGAAACACGCATTTGATCAAAAACCCAACCAAGTCACCTCCGAATGACCTGAAATTTTACACACATATCCCAAATCACATAACGAAGCTACAGCAACTCTCGGAATTCTATTCTGTCCCTCGGATCAAAATCTTACCTATCAACCGGAATTCGCCAAAATACTAACTTCGCCAATTCAAGCATAATTCTACACCGGGCCTCCAAAACCACTTCCGATCACACTCTAAGTCACAAATCATCCCCCGAAGCTAACCGAATCACCGGAAATTACATCTGAGCCCTCTAACAAACAAGTCAACATCCGGCTGACTTTTCCAAACCAAACCTTCCTTAAAGAGACTAAGTGTCTCATTTCCTACCAAAACCTCTCCAAACCAACTCGGTCACATAAGATACGGATATTGAAGCATAAAGAAGCTAAAAATGGGGGAAGCGGAGCGGTAACTCATGAGACGACTGGCCGGGTCGTCACAATTATATTGCCCAAATCTATTTAAAAACAGGAGAGCCCATATATTATATTATATTATAATATTATTATTTTGAATGCACGAATAATTTATGCTAAATGTTGGACGACTAAAATATCCTTGAAATATTGATCGACTTTTAGGTCATCACCTATTCTCACTCATTCTGTGTCTCCGAGGCCTTGAAAACCTCATTTAGGCTTGCCTCGATTTTCTTGCGCAATCCGGGCGCGTAGACGGAAAGCTTAAATATAAATTCTGTGTAAAAAAATTGATGAATTTTGAAATGAATTTTTCTGTGAAATTGTTATTCAGAAATTAATATGGAAATTTGAAAAGGAAATTGATTAGAACGTGTTGGTATCGGGCCCATATTTTGGTTCCGGCGCCCGGTACAGGTCTTATATGTGGTTTAAACGCTTTTTGTGAAATTTGGTTGAAATCGGACGTCATTTGACGTGTTTCGGACCTAAATGTCTAAAAATGAAAGTTTATGAAGTTTGATGAAAAAGTGATGATTTTGAGGTTTAATTCATTGATTTTGATGTTATTTTGGCGATTTGATCGCAGAGTTAAGTTCGTAGGATGATGTTGAGTTAGTGTGTGTGTTTGGTTGGGAGCCCCGAGGGCTCGGGTGTGATTCGGATGAGTTTCGGGATGGTTTTGGACTAAGGAAAAGTTGCAGATTTTCTGCAATAGGTGCCCAGTCATTTCCTTCTCCGCGATCACACTCTCTCTCCCGCGTTTGCGTAGCTCTGTGTCGCGTTCGCGTCTTGAACCTCGCGATCGCGTTAGCCAAATTCAGGACCCCAGTTGTTTCCTCTTCGCGTTTGCATCAAACCGTTCGCGAACGCGTAGTCCTGCAGCCTTACTCATCGCGTTCGCATGGCCCCTCACGCGTTCGCGTATAACAAAGTCCTGGACCCAGCCCTTCCCTTCTACGCGTTCGCGATAAGCCTTCCGCGAACGCGATGCTTCCAGTCTTCCTTCTCCACGAACGTGTCCCTAATGTCGCGATCGCGTAGGGCAAATTCGCCCAGTTATTATTTTATGTTCAAAAAACAGAATAGTTGCGGGTTGATTCAAAAATTCTCACGAACTCTCTTCTCCCCATGCTTTAGGAATCCATTGAAGCCCCCATTCTTCAAGACCACTTGGGTATGTAAATTCCCACTCATTTCCTTCATTTTCCTTCATTAATTAGTGAGTTTCTAAGCCTAAAGCATGTAATCTAGGGTTGAAATTGGGGGAATTGGGTAGAGTTAGGGCTTTTCGATTTTCTTTTATTTAGACCTCGTTTTGGTGTCGAATTTGAAAACAAATTGTATATCCGGGCTCGTGGGGGAATGGGTGATGTGAAATTGGTTCGAACCTCAGGTTTTGACCAAGCGGGCCTGGGGTCAATTTTGGAATTTTTGGAGGAAAGGTAAACTAT
This sequence comes from Nicotiana attenuata, assembly GCF_001879085.1. Taxonomy (NCBI): domain Eukaryota; kingdom Viridiplantae; phylum Streptophyta; class Magnoliopsida; order Solanales; family Solanaceae; genus Nicotiana; species Nicotiana attenuata. Next base: position 438,476 of record NW_017670281.1, read on the forward strand.
ATTTAGGCATTGGGCTTGATTTGTTTAGCTATTATTGATATTATAAAGTCGTTATTTCATATATTTGATTGAGTTGGAGCCGAATTCGAGAGGGAAAGCGGTCGTTGTGGATTGATTTAGCCGTGGAAATTGAGGTAAGTGTTTGGTCTAACTTTGGCTTGAGGGAATAAGAGTAGAGTCTTATTTGGTAATTGCTATCTGTCGAGTACGGTATATAGGCATGGTGACGAGTATCTATACACTGGTGTCTAGCATGACCGTGAGTCCTTATATTGTGCTTAACCTGATTTTGTTGTGATTCTTCCATGCTTATTTGATGATTTCTATATAATGTAAAGAGCATGATAAAGAAATTATGATTATTACACTCCGTGGAGCATTGGCTTGAGTTGTGTTGCGAATTGTGAAGGTATATGATAGGAAATGATTCCTTGGAGCTATGGCTCAAATGATAAAGTGAGTTATAGAGTAAGAAATGAAACCAAAAGAAAGAGATATTGGTTATTCCCTTGCCGGGACGTTTTATTGATTTGATGATTTTGCTCCCTTGCCGGGATTTAGTGTGTTATTGTATTCCCTTGCCGGGATTTCTTTCACTAATTGATTACTCCCTTGGCCCTTATTTTCGACTGTTGCCTGGGTGAGGATTAATAATATAAATATATGGATCGGGTTGCGCGCCGCAACAATGATAAATGATATATATGTGGATCGGGTTGCACGCCGCGACAATACTAAATGATATGGATCGGGTTGCATGCCGCAACAGTGATGATTGTGGACCGGGTTGCACGCCGCAACAACACTATATACTTATGGATGGGGTTGCACGCCGCAACGGTGATGATTGAGGATCGGGTTGCACGGCGCAACAAGTTATAGCTTAAGTATGTTTATTCCGGATTTATGTTTCTGTTGGCTGTTATAACCTTAGAATTTAGACTCCTTGTTTATAACTGTTGCCTCCCCACAGCATGCTCCCCCTCCCTTATAAACTGCTTATTTCCTGTTTATTTTTCTGCAAGATATTTCGTAACAGTACAGGTTTATCTGGTAGTCTGGTCTAGCCTCGTCACTACTTCGCCGAGGTTAGGCTAGGCACTTACCAGCACATGGGGTCGGTTGTGCTGATGCTACACTCTGTGCATCTTTTTGCACAGATCAGAGCGCCGGAGCAGCAGCTTTTGGACAACAGTAGAGGATTCGGGAGCTGACTTCTGTCACGCCCCAAAATCCGAGGAGCGCGACCGGCGCTCAACCGAGTAAAGCCGACCGAGCAAGCCTGTTAGATCTCATTCTACCTAATCTAACTAGTGAATAAATAGGAGATGGACTCCATTAATCAAATTCTATAAACATATCATTAACGATTTTCATTTCTTTTTCATTAGCAACTTCATTCGCAATATTAAAGGTATTAGAAGTTTTATACATCATTGCCAAACATCAATACTTATATTTTAAATTCCCATGCCTGACACTACCCACAACCTGTCTACGGAGCCTCTAACTAGAACTAAAGAATAATATGGAAATGCCGGCAACAAGGCTCCGGCTATACCTTACACAAATACCAAAATAAGACTCCGGGAAGAAGAGCGGCATGAGCCACACAGGGCCCCGAGAGGAAAGGGGCTCACTAATACAGCTCACGGGAAATGGATAAGGTGCTACTATCGGTGGACTGGAGTACCTGCTATAGAACCACCTACAATCATAACACGAATGTAGCGCCCCCGGCAAAAGGGACGTCAGTACATTTGAATTGTACTGGTATGTAGAAACAAACTTCACCCCAAGTAAAATCAAATAACACACAAGTAACAAACATCAATAGAATCAACGATCAATTGCATGTGAAAGAAACAATCAAAGCCAAACAAGTTTCACAATCTCTCCTTTTCCCCTTCAACATTATCACATCAAGGATTTCACAATTTTCTCATATTTTCATTTCAATAGTGATTTCGATCACTTTTCACCCTTATTACCTCGGCCACCCTTATCACCACAACCCATACCTTATTACTTCGTGTTGCGGCGCGCAACCCGATCCCACCGAACAATCACAATTCACAAACAACACACAACAACAACAATTCACAAGAACAACAACAACAATTCTCAAAGAACAACCACCACAATTCACAATAATTTTCGTAGCCATCAATACCATTTCATCATATTCAACAACTCATATGCAATTTAAGTCACCACAATAATTACCCACAACAAGCCAAATATGTTATTACCACAGTTGTTCCAAGTGCATCATTTACGATTTCCTTCCATCATTTGTTTCTCAGTTCTTACCACATAACACTTTCACAATCACACACCCACATTTGGTTTGTTTCCATTTACTTGCATCATCATATAGTAAGACTTAACCAACAACGTTCAAGGCACATTAATCACAAGAATTCACAAATAGCTCACATAAGTAAACACATACTTCCATGTCGACATCCTCAAGCTTTTACAAACTTTGCACATTAAAAGATAGGCACATCAAATCACTTCTCACAATCACATATAACTTGGTGGTATGGAAATCAACTAAGGCAATCAACTCACATATTTTCATACAAGGTACACATACCGTATGCTCGTCACAACAAGGGGATTCTACAAGAGTTAAAGTTAGCCATACATACCTCGTTTAAGCTTTCCTTAAGTTACTACAACGTTCCGGAAATTCTACCAATTGCAATCTAGTTTGAGACATAATAAAATTGAACACAAATTAGAAAGGTATTCATGGTTTCAGCTCATTGTGCATTTTATCAAATACTAGTTGAGCATCTTAATCTCAAATCTCTTTTTCAAGGTTTTCCTTCATTCCCCAACAAAATCTTTACTTATTTATGTTAAGAAATCTTCCCATAAACCTAAGTTGTACATGCATGTATATACAATATTAATACACCAAAGAATCATACCTTAATAACCCATCTTATACTCCAAACTCGAAAATAAAACCTAGGGTATAGATTCTTACCTCTTAGATGAAGAACTTGTGATTGGGATCTTCAATTCTTGAAGATTGATGTAAGATTGGATGATTTATATGTTGGGTTCCTCCTTCTCTCTCTAAAATGCTCTCACCTCTCTCTAAAATCAGTAGAAAATGACCCCAAAATGAACCCTAAAGCCTATATATTAAAATGGGGTCGGGTTATAAAAATTAGAAAATTAACCCTCCGATGTCAAGTCTGCTATAGCAGAATGGACCGCAGAACGCGAATGTTGGCCGCATAATGCACCGCAAAATCGGCGTCCAAAAACTGGGCTACACTGGTCCAATTTGCGACCTGATTTGCGACCGCAGATCAAAAATGCGGACCGCATAATGGACATTGAGATCGCAGATCTGACACAGGATCGCATTTTTTCCAGCCTTTGGTAATTTGATCATAACTTTGTGTAGGAATGTCCAAATGATGAACGGTTGGAAGCGTTGGAAACTAGACTCGAAGACCTTTCATCTGATAGGTTATCTATCACCTAGAACCTTATAGATATTTAGATATGCTCGTTCAAAGTAGGGACTAGTGCAAGATCATTGGGAATTTTAGCCTATTATGGACTTTTCCAATTTTTCTTAGACTTTGGCCTTTCCTTGGACCCCAAATTACTTACCATAAGACTTATACACATATTTACCAAATTCAATGGATGTACACCATGTTAATAGCACATAAAAATATTATAATAAGCCTACGTGACACCACGAAATCCTAAATTATATAGCGAAAATTACTGGGGCCTTACATTCTCCCCCCCTTAGGATCATTCGTCCTCGAATGATGAGTAGATTCCGACTTAAACGCTTAATATAATAAATCTCCTTTCTTACCTACCTCAAAACCCTAAATTTTGACTAACTCCTAAGTTTTTCAGAAATTTCGGCAGAGTCTCCTTTGTAACTAGGCCTATCCACCTGCCAGAGAATCACCAAAATCGCCTTAACAACATATCCACAACTAGACGGAACACCACAATGTATATATCAACAATACTAATCTTAGTATTACAAGCACTACATTATCATAAGGATACAAGAACATGGGCTGCGCAGTTTTAGATCAAAACACCTATATGGTACCTTTCAAGTCAAAACTAATTGATATTCAATCAAGTCAAAACTAATTCCTTCACGACACTTTCAGCCTTCCAGATGACCTTCTCGACTTACAAGCTCTATCATGAGACATTCTCGGAAATAATATCAACTCCCAAACACACATAACAAGGATGACAGATAGACATCTCGCATGAGTTAACTATCCATTTACTTTACCTTTAATAATTTCCACTGTACAATTTACATCCCACCGGATATTGCAATTCATGGTAACAACAAAAACCCACAATTCCATCACATGGTATCATACCATCAAGAATGTCATTTCATAGTAACCAAACAATCATGTGTTAATAATATTCCTTACCAGCCATTAATGTAATCACAAAGGTGTTCATCAACAAGAATATAATTTCATTTCAATCAACAATCCATATGAAGTCAAGCCACGATGATTCTTGCTAGCAGTGCATCATATAGGATATTACCATGATCATATAGTTCAATCAAATCAATTCACACCCCTCTTTTATCACTACCTTCTTAGACATAAACATATGGAAACACAAAGTACGCGAGGAAGAGTTACGGGGAACATCATACTCCTAGTGCAACCTACTGTGTAATACAGTTATGTTACCTTTATTATCAACTCACATAACATCTTCAGGGGAAAATATGGAGAATAGCCTGCTCACCCTCCAAACTCTAAATCTCTAGGCGAACACTCACACTAAACCCTTGATGACCTTCAACAATTACTCTAAGATGTGCTATCATAAACTGACCATAAAATTACCTATCAAATATACATGTGGTCATACTGTGAAGCTTCATCTTTGACTCATCTGAACTTACAATACCCAATGGATCTAATACAATGAGGAATAGCGGAGTTCAAGATCAGGCTGGAGTTATTCAGGAATCCATTAATGCGCTGAGTTGAGTACTTCATGAGGTTATATGCTAAGAGACACAGAAGGTTACTACTAACAACTGACATGGTTAATCACTGTGACTACGTCAATTATTACATAAATGAGGCATGGGGTAAGTAGTACATTGGCAATAGGAATCATTAAGGAGGAATACTCAAGTACGTGAACCACTCATTTTCTAGAGTGTAGGGAAAATCCGTTTATCAAGAATAAGAATACTCTGGCACCTTGAATGCGATATGGGATTCAAAACACATGAAGTGGAATTACACTCCTGACGTTAGCTGACACAAGGAATTTATGTCGTAAGCCCATGAGGATGAAAATGAAGTTAAAACACTTATGAGATTATCATAACTCAAACAGCTTAACCCTCCTTGACAATTGACCCTATATGAGAGAACTAAAGGCATGACAACTTGTCTTCCAAATCAATATGCTCATGATATGTGCAAAAATCTGAAGGCATCCAATCTCACCCCTTTCACGGGTAAAACCACATAGCTCGGACATCTAAATGTTGTGAGGAAATCATGTATTGGTTAGAGGCATTCATGATGCTCCAGGAAGAGAGACAAATGCCACTCCTATCCACCCAAGGGGGTGTGATACCAAGGGTAGTAAAACTACCCTCACATGAAAATGATATAGTCAATTATTCTAGAAGTCGAGTGAGAAGAAGGCCACGTAACCCATCCAATCCAATCCATTTAAGACTTTGGAACAAGGGGATGCACTTTGGTTTGAAATCAGGGAAATTTTAGCCTGAGCTTAAAGGAAAATCATTACTTTTGAAACCCATGGGACAAGCCCTCGTAGTCCTACAAAATCGATAACAATGGTGAGGAAGTACTTAAAACCATTACGAGTTGGTATAAAACAAGACATCAAAGTGCCCACATGGATAAGTTCGAAAGAATGAGGCGTCTTAATGCTTTTATTGAGGAGAAGTAACCTGGGTTATCTAGTCACCTGGACAAGCAGAGGAGATAAATGGTTGTTCGAAGAACATCTATAAAGAATACCAGCAATATTTATTTATTCTGGCAAAAGGAATATGTCCCCATCCTTAATACTACAAGACTTCCTCTTTGATTCCATGAAACATAAATCAATTCTGCAATGAGATTCATCAGATGAAATGGATAGAAGGGTAGCAAAACTAATGAGCACCATTCGGAACCAACGAGCTTAAACCAAGTTGAAGACATTAGAAGTCTGTAGGAAAAGAGAAATTTGCCCACTCTCGGGGCGCTTGTAGAGTACATCAAAGTGAAGTTAGTTAAATCATATCATATAGTTGGATAACTAGTTGAGACATTGAGATGATATAGAATTGAAGATTACGGGTAAACAACACATGATGCAAGAAAAATTACAGAAAGTGAGAGAGCCTTATGGAAGTGATCTTTTCATTGTATCCACTAGGGAGGGGGTAATATAAAGCGATTACGAGAAGCTACCCCTTTTTTTGAAAGGAGATATATGTTATGAAGTCACGTTATGTATAGCTCTAGAATTCAAAAATCCAATTATTTTTAGCAACTCAACTTCATAATGAAGCATTACAACACACTTCTATACAACCAACTATTACAAGCCATATGGGGAGATGCTATAAGACTTGACAGAGAGAAAGGTTTTGACATATGAATGTGTTACTAGGTGTTTTTCTCCTTGGCCAACCTAAAGCCAAAAGGCGAGACTTAGACTGATAAGCAGTTCGTTGGACTAGCACAAGTGTAGATAATCCATTATCGGAAAAAGATCATTCAATTTCAACAATTGCGGCATGCTATCAACCCTTGATGAATCTTGAAGTTGAAGTGATATGAGAACCCAATGAGATAGTATAGAATAATCATGGAGGGTTTGCCGATGTTCATAATGAGTTCTTCATAGATTTTGACTTGAGAACTACCCAGATGCTAAGGAAACACAGAAGAACATGAGAAACAGGCGTTGTGCTGTAATAAATCCCGAAAGTGTGCTTGGTCTTGACGGAGAGCCTAGAATGTGTCCTTACGAGACAGAAAGTGTTACAATTATTCATAGAAGGATATGTTCTCTCATAGTTATCGAACAAGTGCGAGGAAACTAGCACAATGGATTCACTAACTAAAGAACACAATGAACACATGTTATGGAGGTGTAAAGAGAAAGCAAACATTTGTTATGAGCTGGACATTTTCCTGCTATATTAGCTCCCAACTGCAATATACGACCATGCCACGAGCAACCACAATACTAGGACAAGGTGAGCTTCCTACTGCGGAATGTCCCAAGTGGACGCGAAAGTTATGGAGACACAATATCTTCCTATGACGGGGATGTGAGGATCCCCAAATTTTCAGAGAGACTTTATGCACACGGTGACCATTTCGATTGACATGCACTCACGTGATAGGTGTTAAGGTATGCTCTTATGTTACTAGGCAGTGAGAAGCTTTCATGATGATATTCGCAAGAGAGTAGATTGACTGTTCAAACCATATAATCCATATACACAACTGAGTAAAACAGTGACTCGAGAAGGATCACAATGCTGGGATGCTTTGCATGGAACTTGACACCACATAGGCAAAATTTACGACAATGCATGTATAGGCTCAAGCGAATAGATTTTTTATATTTAAATAAAAGATTCTGTAAGAGATTCATCGGATATAGTCCCTTGGTGAGAGTTTAGGAAATACAAGTGGGAAGTATCAGTCCTAGAGTTGTAACTCAATTCAAGGGCATAATTATAGAACTTAATTTAACAAGAATGTAAATAAGAGAATTCATAATAGAGCAGATTCACGAATAGTGCGTCTCGTTCAAAGAGTTGATACACGCAATGTTTTGTTATTCAACATCTTGTTAAGACCATGTTTATGAGAACTCTTCACTATGGGTGTACATACACAATGAGTAGAAATTTTCATTTGACTCACTTAACGATGTTAGGTTGATAGGGCAATAGCTTAATCGATACCCCTCGACTCCACCTCTCTAACGTACGTAGGTAACATGATATACCACATGATCTGATGGTGCATAGACATCAATATGGACAAGGACACTCCCCTATTAGCGATATGTTTTACCAATCCATCCACAGCTCAGTACATTCTCCTAACAAGTCCTTGGGCAATCCACTCGGACTCAATGGTGGGATAAATCCCTCCTTCAAATTCGCGGATTATGGCATCAAGGTTACCAATCTTGAGAATAAGACTTAGAGAGGAAATTAGCTCCCTAACTTGAGCTCTATTGCACGATTGGAGTATCAAAGAAGGGTGAAATTCCTGAATGTCTGAATAGCCTCCAACTTATAGATGTGGTCGACAACACACCGATAAGAAGGACTATACTAGACACGGCTCCGAGACATCCTAGGACACTTTAAAACCTAAGGCTCTGATACCAAGTTTGTCACGCCCCAAAATCCGAGGAGCCCGACCGAGCAAGCCTGTTAGATCTCATTCTACCCCAAACTAACTCATGAATAAATCGGAGATGGACTCCATTAATCAAATTCTATAAACATATCATTAACGATTTCCATTTCATTTTCATTAGCAACTTCATTCCCAATATTAAAGGTATTACATGTTTTATACATCGTTGCCAAACATCAACATTTCTATTTAAAATTCCCATGCCCGACACGACCCACAACCTGTCTACGGAGGCTCTAACTATAACTAAAGAATAATATGGAAATGCCGGCAACAAGGCTCCGGCTATACCTTACACAAATACCAAAATAAGACTCCGGGAAGAAAAACGGCATGAGCCACGTTGGGCCCCGAGAGGAAAGGGGCTCACCAATACAGCTGACGGAAAGTGGATAAGGTGCTACTGTCAATGGACTGAAGTACCTGCACCTACAATCATAACACGAATGTAGCGCCCCCGGAAAAAGGGACGTCAGTACATGGGAATTGTACTGGTATGTATGAACAAACATCACCCCAAGTAGAACCATATAACACACAAGCAACATATATCAATAGAATCAACGATCAAATGCACGTGAAAGAAACAATCAAAGCCAAACAAGTTTCACAAACTCACCTTTTCCCCTTCAACATTATCGCATCAATGATTTCACAATTTTCTCATATTTTCATTTCAATAGTGATTTCGATCACTTTCCACCCTTATTACCTCGGCCACCCTTATTACCTCGGCCACCCTTATCACCACAACCCACACCTTATTACTTTGTGTTGTGGCGCGCAACCCGATCCCACCGAATAATTACAATTCACAACAACAACAACAACAACAACAACAACAACAATTCACAAGGAGCAACAATAACAACAACAACAACAATTCACTAAAAATTTCCATAACCATCAATACTATTTCCATCATATTCAACAGCTCATATGCCATTTAAGTCACAACGATAATTGCCCACGACAATCCACATATGATATTACCATAATTGTTTCAATTGCATCAATTACGATTTCTTTCCATCATTTGTTACACAGCTCTTACCACACAAACACATTCACATACCCACATTTGGTTTATTGCCATTTACTTGCACCATCATATCGGAAGACTTAACCAACAACGTTCAAGTCACATTAATCACAAGAATTCACAAATAGTTCACATAACTAAACACATACTTCCATGTTGACATCCTCAAGCTTTTACAAACTTTGCACATAACAAGATAGGCACATCAAATCACTTCTCACAATCACATATAACTTGGTGGTATGGAAATCAACTAAGGCAATCAATTCACATATTTTCATACAAGGTACACATACCGTATGCTCGTCACAACGACGGGATTCTACAAGAGTTAAAGTTAGCCATACATACCTGGAGCCGAATTCCCTTTTAACTTCTATTTTCAATTCACCAAATAGTCTAGCAACGTCAATCTAGTGCACAAGTTAACACATATCACTTAGAATAGTAGTTCACAATTGCTACTCAACTTATTTAGGTTTTCAACCCCTTCTTTGTATAACCCTTTACTCCTACCCAATTCCTCTTACTAAATTTTAGGTTTTAAAAAGCATGCATGTATGATTTCAACCATTATTTTCAAGAACCAATGCATGAGACTCCCCCCCTTAGTTTAAACCTGAAATTCAGTGAAAAAGGTTAGGGATTTTACCTGCAAGAATGGGGATGAAGACAATCACTTTGAAATTTTCCGACCCGGATAGTTTCGAAGAATCAAATGTTGAAGAAGGCGACTTTCTCTCTCAAGAATCCCTCTCTTCCTCTCTCTTATTTTGTTCAGAACTTGTTAAAAGTGAGGGGTTTGGGGTGTCTTATTAAAAAGGGGTCGGGTATAAATTTTTAGAAAAACTGGGGCCGAGTCAGGTTTGCAGTTGCATTCTGCGATCGCAGACACGAAATGTGGTCCGCATAATGGACCGCAAAAAGTGTCCCAAAACCTAATCCCACTGTTTGGGTATGCGGCGGAAATGCGGTCCGCATATCAGTTATGCGGTCGCATAGTGGACCGCATTTTGACTGACACATTGCCTTATTCTGCGGTGGAAATGCGGTCCGCATACCAGTTATGCGGTCGCATAGTGGACCGCATTTTGACCTTAATTATAAACAAACCACTGACTCACTATGCGGTAGGAATGCGGTCCGCATACTATATCTGCGACCGCATTCTGGGCCGCAGAAATGGCATTTTTCTGGAAAATTGATTCTTTGATTTTTAAAAGCTTAGATCAATATCAAGGGTCCGAACCGTGGCGAATAGGCTCGCCGCGAAGAATTCTACACGTTCCTAACACATATACGGAGTCGACACCACAAGTTCCTAGGTTTTGAGCCCAAATTCTTACGGGGCCTCACATCCTCCCCCACTTAAAATCATTCATCCTCGAATGAGGGTTTTTGAAAAAGCAGTTGGTTTGAAAAAAAAAACATGATATGCAAGCTTCCAAATTTTCCACTAACTCCCATATTTTTAGAAAAATTTTGCTAGAGTTTCCTTTGTAATTAGAACATCTCTACCTGACAGACGGCCCCCGAAACACAATTCCAAGCACCATTACACAATTACAACTATCCTTACAGCTGGTACACAATTCCTTACCTCAACAATTGCACACATTCAATCACTTGTTATGTTTCGCTTATGAATCAGTCATTTCAATGAGTTTCACATAATTTAGCCATTTCAACATACTACATGCATACAAGTAATTCATTACCAACTTATACAACCACTAATTGTTTACCCATCACAAGAGTTCTCTATAAAACTTTCATCTACCAAAAGAGGTTCACCTAACTTAAGACATTCTCAACTCCTATAATTCTTGCACAACTAGAGGAATTTCAATAACATTTAGGAGGGAACCAATTAGGACACAATATTAGTAATACTAATCTCAGTATTACAAGCACTACATTATCATAAGGATACAAGAACATGGACTGCACATTTTAGATCAAAACACCTATATGGTACCTTTCAAGTCAAAACTAATTGATATTCAATCAAGCAAAAAAAATATTTTCCTTCACGACGCTTTCAGCCTTCCAAATGACCTTCTCGACTTACAAGCTCTATCATGACACATTCTCGGAAATAATATCAACTCCTAAACATACATAACAAGGATACTAATAGACATCTCGCATGAGTTAACTATCCATTGACTTTACCTTTAATAATTTCCACTGTACAATTTACATCCCACCGGATATTGCAATTCACGGTAACAACAACAACCCACAATTCCGTCATATGGCATCATACCATCAAGAAATGTCATTTCATAGTAACCAAACAATCATGTGTTCATAATATTCCTTACCAGCCATTAATGTAAGCACAAAGGTGTTCATCAACAAGAATATAATTTCATTTCAATCAACAATCCATATGAAGTCCAGCCACGATGATTCTTGCCAGCAGTGCATCATATAGGATATTACCATGATCATATAGTTCAATCAAATCAATTCACACCCCTCTTTTATCACTACCTTCTTAGACATAAACATATGGAAACACAAAGTAC
>NW_017670281.1:451993-459457 GCF_001879085.1 Nicotiana attenuata
TCATCGGTTATCTAACAAGTGCGGGGAAACTAGCACAATGGATTCACTAACTAAAGAACACAATGAAAACAAGTTATGGAGGTGTAAAGAGAAAGTAAACATTTGTTATGAGCTGGACATTTTTCTGCTATATTAGCTCCCAACTGCAATATACGACCATGCCACGAGCAACCACAATACTAGGACAAGGTGAGCTCCCTACTGCGGAATGTCCCAAGTGGACACGAAAGTTATGGAGACACAATATCTTCCTATGACGGGGATGTGAGGATCCCCAAATTTTTAGAGAGACTTTATGCACACAGTGACCATTTCGATTGACATGCACTCACGTGATAGGTGTTAAGGTATGCTCTTATGTTACTAGGCAGTGAGAAGCTTTCATGATGATATTCGCAAGAGAGTAGATTGACTGTTCAAACCATATAATCTATAGACACAACTGAGTAAACCGGTGACTCGAGAAGGATCACAATGCTGGGATGCTTGGCATGGAACTTGACACCACATAGGAAAAATTTACGAAGGTGCATGTATAGGCTCAAGCGAATAGATTTTGTATATTTAAATAAAAGATTCTGTATGAAATTCATCGGATATAGTCCCTTGGTGAAAATTTAGGAAAAACAAGTGGGAAGTATCAGTCCTGGAGTTGTAACTCAATTCAAGAGCATAATTATAGAACTTAATTCAACAAAAATGTAAATAAGGGAATTCATAATAGAGCAGATTCACGAATAGTGCGTCTCGTTTAAAGAGTTGATACACGCAATGTTTTGTTATTCAACATCTTGTTAAGACCATGTTTATGAGAACTCTTCACTATGGGGGTACATACACAATGAGTAGAAATTTTCATTTGACTCACTTAACGATGTTAGGTTGATAGGGCAATAGCTTAATCGATACCCCTCGACTCCACCTCTCTAACGTACATAGGTAACATGATGATATACCACATGATCTGATGGTGCAGAGACATCAATATGGACAAGGACACTCCCCTCTTAGCGATATGTTTTACCAATCCATCCACATCTCAGTATATTCTCCTAACAAGTCTTTGGGCAATCCACTCGGACTCAATGGTGGGATCAATCCCTCCTTACATGCTTCAAATTCGCGGATTATGGCATCAAGGTTACCAATATTGAGAATAAGACTTAGGGAGGAAATTAGCTCCCTAACTTGAGCTCTATTGCACGATTGGAGTATCAAAGAAGGGTGAAATTCCAAAATGTCTGAATAGCCTCCAACATATAGATGTGGTCGACAACACACCGATAAGAAGGACTCTACTAGACACGGCTCCGAGACATCATAAGACACTTTAAAACCTTAGGCTCTGATACCAAGTTTGTCACGCCCCAAATTCGAGGGACATGACCGGCGCCCAACCGGGTAGCCCCAGTCGAGCGGACCTGGGTGCCTTTCCTAACCCACATGTTACCCCATGATTCCCTTACTCAATTATTCCAAGAATTAGTCAAATAATTATTAAGAACACTTTTTGATTTACAAAGCATTCATACTTACATAATCGTAATGAAATCACCAATTCGTTGCCAACGCATGAAACACAGATTTACATAAGTTTCTAACCCACAGCTACTGTCTACGGAGCCTCTAATAGTACAACAGGGTAATACAGTATTTGCCGGTAACAAGGCTCCGGCTATACCTTACACAAAATCAAATAAAACTCCGGAAACAAAGCGGCCTAAGCCACACAGGGCCCCGAGAGGAAAGGGGCTCACCAAAAAGCTGATGGATGACGAGGGGGAAGCTACGATCGGTGGACTGGAGTACCTGCTACGGATCCACCTACAATCATAACACGAATGTAGCGCCCCCGGCAAAAGGGACATCAGTACATTTGAATTGTACTGGTATGTATGAACAAACTTTGCTCCAAGTAAACTCGAACCATAAACAAGTAAGTAGCAGTAATAAAAACGACAATCAAATCCACAAGGAGGGAACAATTAAGCCAAACAGGTATACAATCTCTCCTCCATAAACAAGTATGTAATTGTAATAGAAATAACAATCAAATCCACAAAGAAAGAACAATCAAACCAAACAAGTTTACAATCTCTCCTGTTTCCCCTTCAACATTTCCACATCAATAATTTCACAATTGTTCATAATTTCATTTCAATAGCGATTTCGATCGCTTTCCATCCTTATTTCCTCGGCCACCCTTATTACCTCGGCCACCCTTATCACCACAACCCGCACTTTATAATTTCATGTTGTGACGCGCAACCCGATCACACCGAAGAATCACAATTCACAAACAACACAACAACAACAACAACAACAATTCACAAGAACAACAACTACGATTCTCAAGAAACAACAACAATGATTCTCAAGGAGCAACAACAACAATTTACATGCACTTCCATAGCCATCAATACCATTTCCATGTATTCCACAACTCGTATGCATTGATAGGTCACAACGATAATTTCCCACGACAACCACATATATTACTACCACAGTTATTCCGATAACATCAATTCCCATTTTCCTTCCATTACTTTCACAATTCTTACCACATAGCACATTCACAATCACAAACTTGGTTTATTTCCAATTACTTACATCAATATAGCGAAGGCGTAACCACAATCACTCAACTATACTAATCATAGGAATTTCACAAACAATCCACGTAGAAATCACATACCAAGCACTCAAACACCCAAACAAGGCGATTTTACAAAGTTCAGAGTTAGCCATACATACCTGGAGCCGTATTCCCTTTTAACTTCTATTTTCAATTCACCAAATAGTCTAGCAACGTCAATCTAGTGCACAAGTTAACACATATGACTTAGAAAAGAAGTTCACAATTGCTACTCAAACTTATCTAGGTTATCAACCCGTCCTTGCACAATCCTCTACTCCTACCCAACTACTCTCACTAGGTTTTAGGTTATAGAATGACATGCATGTATGAGTTCAACCATTATTTTCAAGAACCAATGCATCAGAATCCCCCCCCCCCTTAGTTTAAACCAGAAATTTAACAAAAATGGTTAGGGATTTTACCTGCAAGAATGGGGATGAAGACACACACACACTTTGAAATTTCCCGTCCCAGATAGTTTTGGAGAGTCAAATTGATGGAGATGACTTTCTCTCTCAAGAACCCTCTCTTCCTCTCTCTTATTTGTGTGGAAGATCGTTAAAAATGAGGGGCTGGGGTGTTTTATTAAAAAGGGGGTCGGGTATAAAATTTAGAAAAATAGAAGCCCGAGCAAGATCTGCGGTCGCATTCTGCGATCGCAGGATTGAAATGCGGTCCGCAGATTGGACCGCAGAATTGCCCCCAAAACTCTGAGGAATCTATTTGGGTCTGAAACAGGAATGTGGTCCGCATTCCTGTTATGCGGTCGCATTTTGCACCGCAGAACGGACCTTCACAAATCCTTGAGGAACTTATGCGACAACTATGTGGTCCGCATATTGGTTATGCGATCGCATAATAGACCGCATTTTCAACATTAATTTTGACAACTCTTCTGTTCCACTCTGCGGTAGAAATGCGATCGCATTTTGGACCGCATCTTGACCTCAAGTTTAACCAACCCACTGTTTCTGGAAAATTGATTCTTTTGATTTTTTTTTTAAAAGCTTAGATCAATACCAAGGGTCCGAACCGCAGCGAACCGGCGAGCCGCGAAGAATTCTACACATTCCTAACACATATTCGGAGCCGACACCACAAGTCACTGGGTTTTGAGCCAAAAGTTTTACTGGGCCTCACAGGTCATTTTACCCAATTTCGCATATTAGCTTAGAATATAATTAAGGAATCAGTTACTTGAAGTATTATTTACATTATGCAATTAATTTGAACAGACTTGGGCCATTTGGAGTCGAGTACTCATTGCAAGAGCGTGGTTTCAGGTTGAGTTTGAGCCGGTTCAAGGTAAGTTGATTGCCTAACCTTGTGTGGGAAAAACTCCCCTTAGGATTTGGTTTGTAGATAATTGAAATTCCTTGTACATGAGGTGACGAGTGTGTACTTGTGCTAATTGTTGAAAATCTGTTTTCTTTAAGTAACTATAAATGTGATTTTGTTTTTCCTGTTCATACTGCATGTAATTTATACTTGCTTTTAGCCTAGGGAAGCATGTTTAATTGAATTAATTGCTTTACTTGCTCAAATTGCCTTATTTGGATTATGTGCAGCATGCTAGGCTAGAAATGCCTGTTTCACTTTGGTATTGAAATTTGAATTGAATTGAGTATTCTTTGTGTTGCTATTGTGTTTTTACTTTGGGACTACGGGATGGTATCCCGGGAGATCCCCCTGTATGTTTTTATTGGGACTACGGAATTGTATTCTGGGAGATCCACCTGAATATTTATATTGAAACTACGGGACTACACCCGGTAGATTCCCCCAGTACTAGATATCTACATTAGGGACTATGGATTGGGATTTTGGTAGATCCCCGCGCATTACGAGTTGGACTACGAGACAGCACCCGGGGGATCCACTAGATATTTATATTTGGGGACTACAGGACGGTCGCTTGGGAGATCCCCAGTTTTATCTCCGTGTTGAGTTGTATTCCTTTCCGCGATTATTTTGTCTCTGTTAAAGTTGTTGTTGTTCTTCTATCCTGTGTTACTTCTTACTGTTGCACTTAAGTATATTGTCTTATACTATACTGTTATACCTTGTATATTCTTTAACCTCAGTAGGGCCCTGACCTTCCTCGTCACTACCCGATCGAGGTTAGGCTTGGCACTTACTGAGTACCGCTGTGGTGTACTCATGCCCTTCCTGCGCATGTTTTTCATGTGCAGATCCCGGTACTTCGACTCAGCCCTACCATCCTTGAGGCGGAGTGATCCACTAGAGACTTCGAGGTATCTCTGCCGCATCTGCAGACCGAGGAGTCCCTTTCTATTCTCGCTTATAGTATTAGACCTTCTGTATTTACTTTTGTTTAGACACTCTGTAGTTATTCCGCAGCTTGTGATTTCATGAGATTCCAGATTTTTTGAAATGTAGTTAATTTCAAGAGTTTGATTTGTATTATTTCTGCTGTTTGGCTAGCTTATTTATGTTGTTTCTTTTTCCTCAATTTGTTAGGCTTACCTAGTCGTAGAGACTAGGTGGTGTCACGATAGTTCACCGAGGGCAAACTTGGGTCATGACAACGTCCTGTCATTGCCTCGCCACTTTCTCATCGTGGTTAGGCTCGACACTTACGGGGTACATTGGATCGGTTGTACTGAAACTATACTCTACACTTCTTGTGTACATATGGTACTAGTCCCAACTGTTCCTGATGCGTTTTAGCTCATATTTTTTTGGAGACTCGAGGTAGATCTGCTAGCGTTCGTAGACCTTGAAGTCCCCTTAAACTTTCCCCTTATTTAGTGTTCTTATCATTCGAGACAATTGTACTTATTTCAAACTATGTATGTAGAAACTCTAGAAGCTCGTGAATTATGACTCCAGATCTGGGGTGTACTTAGATATTATTGGTTTTATGTCACTCCACACTCAATTTTAGTTTTATTTTGGTGTAGTGGTCTTTACTCCTTGAAATTAATCAAAATTGGCTTAAAGATCCTCTAACATTGGTTTGCCAAGAAAGTAAAATGTTAGGCGTCATCAGGGTCCCGAAGGTGGGAATTTCGCGTTGTGACAGCAGTTACAGACCGTTGGGTTGTGGAAGGCACAAAGTGAACATGTTTTGCAAGATTTACACCAATTTTTCTACCCCTCCTTTTTGTTTTGTTTTGCTAAGGAGGGATACTTCCAAGATTGTATTTGTTTTGGAAAATTAGTACTGCGTATAATATTTTAGCTCCCTCTGGAAACTTGATTGCTCTAAGGAGCTCTTTTATCTATAATGACCTTTCTTAATTGATAATATTATGCATCTACTTTAACCAAACAAATTGTATATTTTTAGCTTTTTTATTACCGATAGAGGAACAGAAAGAAAAATGGGAAAGCATTACAAGAAAAATGACTTTATCCGGTTGCCTCAAAAATAGAAAAAGTGACAACAAAATTTTTTAATGACGATCTTAAGGGTCGTTGAGAATAGTTCCGTTACTAAAACTTATTCATGGAAAGGCATTTCGTGAATCGCTCTGATTCTATCTCTTTAATTTCATTTAAAGGAAGGAATGATCCCAAAGAATATCTTTCTTTTTGTTTGTTCAATTTCTCTTTGATTCATCAATGTATAGTATTCTAATCCTCATTAATAATGAATCCAAACGATCTGTCTCTTATCCTTCCTCTCCCATGTAAAACAAAATAAAAATAAAATTGTGCCTTATAGTCTTCATGTGCTAAATAGCTTGCATTTGATAAAACAAACTCAATATTTTCCAACATAGAACAAAAGAGAAAAGGAAATGAACTTTTATTCTTAGAATTGATACATGAATTCAATTGTGATTATTGATCAAATCAACTTCACTATGGAATATATTTTGACATGTTATATATAGTATAGTTTTGAATTCCATGCGCCTTTGATGCCCTCATGAAGTCCTGAAAATCATAGAATAATATACTCAGTGGCAGATACAACACATAGATTTATAAATATTTGTATATCGTTGCTTAGAGGACATAGTCGATCTTAATAACGCCAGCGACCGGATTAGCAATGGTTGAGAAGGCTTCTTTAGAGAGATTCAGAGTTCCACCACATCCAGGGCAATGATCAACAATCTTTACCATAATACTCTTGCCAGTGCAAGGGTGTGGCACTGGATTTGTTGGACCAGTGCATGTGACATTGAATGTTTTGCCACATATTGCACCATTATTCCATAAGGAATCACTTGCTGCTGCTATAATGGTACCTTTGGGTGTGTTTCCATAACATGCTGAAGCTGCACCAATAATAATAATAAAACCTCAATTCTAAACAATTTCCGAATTAGCTATATCAATTTGTTTATTTTTCTTTTGGTAATATTAAGAAAATAATTAAATGAGACACTTGCGTTGTTGCTCACTTGAATAACATAATTGTTCTTTTTTTGTTTGTAAAGTCAAATGGCTCATGTATCATCAATAACCTTTTTATTTTTTATTATTTCATAAAAACGAATTTGTTAGTAATTTATAATACTATTTTTTCTTATCAATAAAGCTATTTTTTTTAAAAGTTAAATTCAAGTGTTGGTGGTGTAAAAATATCAAGCCATATACAGGGTAATAATTGTAGTTAAATATCTCAATAAATATAAATTATGATAACCTAATAAAAATGATAACTAACTTGATATTATAAATTAATATTTATTTATAGAGTAAAGAAAATTTACACTACTCGATGTATGCAACGTAAATCGCATTTTGTTTGCGTACAAAACTAAAATACTTACGAACATATTGCGTATAAAATGTGGCAATCCCCGGTGTCGCCAAAGCTATAGAAAGCAAAGTAGTCACAACACCAA
>NW_017670281.1:459580-499669 GCF_001879085.1 Nicotiana attenuata
GGGGGAAGAGAGATTAAAGTAATATTGCTATGCCTACATGTTAATGTGCGTGTGAAGTCATGAATGTCACAAAATCGTGTAGCATGAGTTAATGCATCCATATGCCAACTGTCACGACCCAAACGATGGGGCCGCGACGGCACCCGATACCTTACTCAACGCGAGTACCAACGTAACGTATCTTTCTTATTGCATTATCAAATACACATGAATACGGCCTAATAGGCCAACACGATTATTTATAAACTCAAGAAAATCGGCGGACAAGGCCATAAAATCTTTCACGTACAAGACATATGTCTACAAGCCTGTAAGACTACATAAATATCACAAAGGTCGGGACAGAGTCCCGCATACCAACAATAGAGTCTAAATCATACTAACCAAATATGCAACTCCGAAGCAAATGGAGGCACCAAACATCTTCCGCTGAGCTGATAGCCTACTTAGAGGGCTTCTCGACCTGTCTATCTGGACTGCGGGCATGAAACGCAGCGTTCCCAGGCAAAAGGGACGTCAGTACGAATTATGTATTTGAGTATGTAAGGTCATAAAAAATACATAAGAGACAGGGAAGACATATGAGTACATGACTCAACCTGTAAGTCTGATTAACTTTGTAAATCATAAATTACCTTTAGCGTCATGCATATGCGTATGAATGTCGTGGCGTGCTAGTAATGTTTCATAATATCAGCCTCTGAGGGCCTCCCATCATATCATATAGGCCACTGTGGAAAATCATCATCGTAACCAGCTGATCAGGTGGTGGTGCGTATATAACGCCATACCTTTCTCATATCCATATACATATATACACATACATATATACGCGTATATACGCCGTTTTGAATACATAATATATATGCTATATAAGCCATTTTGAATACATACCCGTATATTGCGTATATAATGTCGTAACTTTTTCCATATCCCATATACATATATATACATACATATATACGCGTATGTAACGCGTCTGAGTCATGGGTCAATGTACATGTATAAAATGCATGAAATCGCATATGAAATATAATAATCAAAAATCTCTCATACGTCATAAGACCTTTATACATTTGATTAATATCATAACATTATTTTACTTTCTGAGACCATGAACATACGATGGAAATATAATACATAATGGAATTCAAGAACATAGCACTTCTATACTTCTATGAATAGAGTCATATATGGAACTTGTGCATTTACACTTTCGTCTGTATCGTATGGACATGCAAATAAACAAGGGATAGCCTTAACATACCTGGACATTCCATGTTCCTCATAAGTATATGCACCCGTAACCTTTAGTATTACTAGGGCTAAACGTGAAAAAAAAGAGCACTAATTATTTGTTGCCTTGTTGGAGCCCAAACAGTGCTCAATTCTTAAGGCTTAAAGACGCCTTTGCTGAGGTTGTTGATAAAATCCATGGTTGCTGTTGAGTTTGAAGTGTTTTGACATTTTGGCTCATTAGTTTTTATAAAAGAAATGGCAATTCCCTAAATTATTTTATTTCGTTTCAAGGAGAATGATCCAATATACTTCTTTTTGTTGTTGAATTTCTCTTTGATTATCAATGTGTGATATTTTAATTTCTCATTACTAATGAATCCAAATGATTTATGTCTTATCCTTCCACTCCTATGTAAAAAAAAAAAAAGAAAAAATCGTGCCTTATAGTCTTCATGTGATAAATATCTTGCGCTTGATAAAACATGCTCAATATTTTTCAACATAGAATAAAATAGAAAAGGAAAGAATGAACTTTTATTCTTAGAATTGATGCATGAATTTAATTGTGATTATTGATCAAAATCAACTTCACTATGGAATATATTTTGACATGCTATATATAGTATAGATTGGAATTTTATGCGCCTTTAATACCCTCATGAAATCGTAAAAATCATCGAATAATATACTCAGTGGAAGATACAACACATAAATTTATAAACACGTGTAAATCGTTACTTACTAGACATAGTCGATCTTAATAACTCCAGCGACATGATTAGCAATGCTTGAGAAGGCTTATTTAGAGAGATCCAGGGTTCCACCACATCCAGGGCAATGATCAACAATCTTTACCACAATACTCTTGCCAGTGCAAGGGTGTGGCACTGGATTTGTTGGACCAGTGCATGTGACATTGAATGTTTTGCCACATATTGCACCATTATTCCATAAGGAATCACTTGCTGCTGCTATAATGGTACCTTTGGGTGTGTTTCCATAACATGCTGAAGCTGCACCAATAATAATAATAAAACCTCAATTCTAAACAATTTCCGAATTAGCTATATCAATTNATAGCTTTAGATTTATAAATCTATTTATGTACGTTTCGAATAGATGATGTATTTATTTCATACTAGCTCTGTAAACTCTAAGTCTTAGAAGCCCGTTATTTGTACTACCAGTCCTTGGGGCATTGTATAAAATTGGATTATTTCATTCTTGACTCTCATCATTATAATTATATGTGGTTTATTGTTAATTGGCTTACCTAGCGGGTTAGGTTAGGTGTCATCATGACTAGTTTGATTTTGCGTTGGATAGAATAGGGAACTCCTCCTCTTGCTCGATCTGAGGCTCTACGATAGGTGCTGCGCACGTGCTCTAGGTTGACTACTGCCTCTAGCTCGACCTCGGCGCCGGCCTCTCATCTGGTAGTGGCTGCAACCAGGGGCTTTAGCTCATGACCAGCCATGGATGTTGTGTGTGTCCTCACCAACTGCATGAGAACAAGAATAGAATGGTTTAAATATCAGTGAAAGGATAAAGTCGCACGATAGAGAAAGAAAGAAGTGAAATTTTCCTAAAGCCCTATAGACTTTATAAGATAAGTATAGACGTCTTCGTACCGATCCTCCAGACTCTACTAAGTTTTCTCAAGACTCGTCAGACCTAGGAAACCTAGTACTCTAATAGCAACTTGTCGTGACCCGGAATCTTAACCTCGAGGTCGTGATGGTTCCTACAATCTACTTTCTAGGCAAGCCAATTTTATATAAGCAATTAACTATTTTAACAACTCAAGCAGAGTAATAACAATAATGTTTGGTAAAACTGAAATACATAAGATAAATCCACTATATAACACAGTCTAGTCTAATCCTAGAAATCTGGAATCACCGGTACATGAGCAACTAGAATATTACAAGTATAGTTTGAACGAAATACAACTACTTGGAATGAAATAAACAGTAAATATAGCATTAGAAGGGGACTTCAGGGACTGAGATCACCAGCAACTCTACCTCAAATCTCCATTGTAGATATGATCCGATGAAAAACACCACTAGACACCACTGGAACCAATACCTGGATCTGCACAAGAAGAGTTGAATTGTAGCATGAGTACAACCAGCTCAATGTACTTCGTATGTATCGAGCCAAACTCTGGCGAGGTAGTGACGAGGCTATGACAAGACATCTACTAATGTCCTTTACAGATATATACATAAAAACAGAAGTTGCAAGTAAAGCATTTAAAATAATAACGGGGAGGGAACATGTAGAAAGTGAAATAAGATAAGGATGACAAGCACAAAACCATGTAGCCTTTTTCTGAAATAAACAACAATGCAACTCATAAAATCACCAATCCCTTGTATATTCTTTAAAGTCTAGCATGCTAGGCTAGAAATGCCTGTTTCACTTTGGTATTGAAATTTGAATTGAATTGAGTATTCTTTGTGTTGCTATTGTGTTTTTACTTTGGGACTACGGGATGGTATCCCGGGAGATCCCCTCGTATGTTTTATTTGGGACTACGGAATTGTATTCTGGGAGATCACCTGAATATTTATATTGAAACTACGGGACTACACCCGGTACGATTCCCCACGTACTAGATATCTACATTAGGGACTATGGATTGGGATNAGTTATGGACGTGAATTACACCTAGGTGGAAGGGAGGTTATGAAAGAGATAGAAGATAGGATACGAGATTTTAAAGTAATAAAGGTAAAGGTGAACAATGTACAAGATACTCAAAGGCAGAAGATCGTGAATAGTCCATGCTTCTGACAGAAGGCTAGAATTACTATAATTCAATATCCAGGAATGATAGCAGCAACGTCAGTAGCATACCTTCCAGCCTATGGTCTAGGTATCGAAAAGCCTGACTATGAGAGTAAAGAAGAGTTAGAGACGATGTGCTATCTCGCTTGATGTTCCAAATGACAAAAGGAAATCTATGATGTAAGCAAGTTGAAAGGTTGCAAGTAATATAAATAGAGATGTGTAGGTCACAAGTTATTGTATGGTGAACCGACAAGGTTCTAGAAGGCAAGAGTAAGAATGAGAAAGGGCGAGTAAAAAAAAGGGTAACGGAAATGGATAAGTCCTCAGGATTAAATCCATGAAAACAAGAAGAGATGATGCTTTCTGTAAGTTATGCAAGGCTCAGTATAGCCTTAATAAACTCAAAGGAGTCTAAGACTAATGACATTTAGAAAAAATGAAATGCTGCTCTGGTAGCAGAATGAGGGTGTAATCGTGATACATAAAGGATGACATTTGGGCCTTCACTTGAGTAATAATTTGGATAAAAAAGGGGGAAGAGGATTTCATGAATTGTAAGGGACTAAAATACCCCAAAGGATGATTCACATTGGGATACTATGAACTACGGTTATGGAAGTATAGTATCGCCCCCAGGTGGATCAGTCTAATCACTTCAGATATTCCCCGACGAGACGTAAGTCTTAGTGACAATGTATTACGTAAGAGGTTTCAAGTTACCTATAGATTATATATCAACATTGAGGTGAATCAACAATGGATGAATAAAAGTTATAAGGGATGAGATACGATTAGGCAAACATTCTTAAGATGAACGGTAAGAAAAAAGAAATTCATAAATTTGACAAATTACCGAGCAAAGAACTTCAGTACACCTATATATGTCAGAGGGACATCTTGTCAAGTTCTATATATGTCCCCAATAGTAAAGCCTAGGGATTGGCTAAAAGCTAAAGAGAAGAGTCGCATAGGTCCACATACAAGGAAAATGTCGCACAAGCTACATGACGGAAGATAGCAACAGATTCCGACCACAACTCGTGGTGTGAGAAAGAGGCCTAATGGGGGGAATGCCTTGGCCTTTGGATTTATTCACAGAGCAACTGCTTGAATGGCAAGAAGAGTATTAACTTATTCACAAGAGCTATAAGTTACGAAAATGGTAAGAGCATCAGTCAACATTCGAGGACGAATGTTCCAAAGGGGGGAATGATGTTACATCCCACAATATTACGTCAATATTACCTCGCACAATATTATATTACGATAATGTTATGCTGCAGTAATATTTTACGATGATGTCACATCCTGCAGTAATAAGTTACGACAGTGTTGTGCCCAGCAGTATTTTACGTTGAATTTGTCGTAAGGTAATTGACATCAGTCCAAGGAAAAGATTATTTGGAGATTTTAAGGATTGTAAGTGATGAATAAATTCGTGAAGGTAAGAGGGGAAGTAAGTCGAAGAGAATGAATTTTGTTGAAATTTGGTATTTTGGGATAAAATACGGCTTATGCTAAAATACTCGGTATTTATAGACTAGTACTATACAAGGTACCACATGACCATAATAGTAAGGCGTATAAGGTATGTGAAAAGTGAGTAATATTTTTAGTAAGTGGGAATAATTCTCAAATTTTTGGGTAATTGATTAATTATCGGGTAACGGGACATTACCCGATTAAAGAATAAGTGAATAATATTTTGGATAAGCTTTATAAATAAAATGAACGTGGCAGCAAGCCCATTTCTTGGACAATGACTCATTAGTCATTTTTCACATGTGTCACATAAGGATTTTGGGTGGCAAAACTTATTCTTTAAGTATGATGTGTTTCCTAAAGTCTAGACGAAGGAAACGTTAAGCTCCACATTTAAGATGGAACAGTATTCTTTTTGAAATGATAATTCCCAAATTCAACAAGTCAATGCCTAAGCATATGGCTATGTCCAACAGATTCTTCACTCCACCATGTAAGAACACCTAGCCAATTGCTAAAGGATCCGTCAATTTACATCTACATACTCATGCATACAAATACCTAAAGCCAAAATGTCAAAACACTTCAAACTCAACAGCAACCATGGATGTTATCATAAGCTCAGCAAAGGCGTCTTTAAGCCTTAAAGATTGAGCACTGTTTGGGCTCCAACAAGGCAACAAATAATAGTGGCTCTTTTTTTTCACGTTTAGCCCTTGGTAATACTAAAGGTTACGGGTGCATATACATATGAGGTACATGGAATGTCCAGGTATGTTAAGGCTATCCCTTCTTTATTTTGGCATGATCAATACAATACGAACGAAACGTGTAAATGCACAAATTCCATATATGACTCTATTCATAGAAGTATTAGAAGTGCCTATGTTCTTGAATTTCCATATGTATTATTATTCCATCGTCTGTTCATGGGTCTCAGAAAGTAAAATAATGTTATGATATTAATCAAATGTATAATGGTCTTATGACGTATTGAGAGATTTTGTTGTTATATTTCATATGCATTTCATGCATTTATACATGTACATTGACCCATGACTCAGACGGCGTTACATACGCGTATATATGTATGTATATATATATATATATATATGGGATATAGAAAAAGGTTACGGCATTACATACGCATATACGGGTATATATTCAAATGGCGTTATATACGCATATATATGTATTCAAACGGCGTTATATACGCGTATATATGTATGTGTATATATGTATATGGGATATGAGAAAGGTTATGGCGTTATATACGCACCACCACCTGATCAGCTGGTATACGATGATGATTTTGCCCACAGTGGCCTATATGATATGATGGGAGGCCCTCAGAGGCTGATGATATTATGAAACATTTACCTAGCACGCCACGACATTCATACGCATATGCATGACGCTAAAGGTAATTTATGATTTACAAAGTTAATCAGACTTACAGGTTGAGTCATGTACTCTATATGTCTTCCATGTCTCTTATGTATTTATTTATGTACCTTACATACTCAATACATAATTCGTACTGACGTCCCTTTTGCCTGGGAACGCTGCGTTTCATGCCCGCAGGTCCAGATAGACAGGTCGAGAGCCCTCTAAGTAGGCTATCAGCTCAGCGGAAGATGTTGGTGCTCTCCATTTGCTTCGGAGTTGCATATTTGGTTAGTATGATTTAGACGTCTATTGTTTGGTATGGCGGGACTCTGTCCCGACCTTTGTGATATTTATGTAGTCTTACAGGCTTGTAGACATATGTCTTGTACGTGAAAGATTTTATGGCCTTGTCCGCCGATGTCTTGAGTTTATAAATAATCGTGTTGGCCTATTAGGGCCGTATGTCATGTGTATTTGATAATGCAATAAGAAAGATACGTTACGTTGGTACTCGGTTGAGTAAGGTATCGGGTGCCCGTCGCGGCCCATCGGTTTGGGTCGTGACAGTTGGCATATGGATGCATTAACTCATGCTACACGATTTTGTGACATTCATGACTTCACACGCACATTAACATGTAGGCATAGCAATATACTTTCCTCATGCTATCTGAGAATGAAATATCATAGCTGTTTTTGGAAGTTTTTGAAAAACTCTCAGTTTTCAGATTTACTCATATTTTGGTGATTTCGGTGAAACATTTGGATTTTACTGTTATACTTGAAAAACATGCCTATTTTCCATAAATGTGAACGAGCTGAGCATCATATCTTTGAGTTATTGCTTTTACTGCTTTTGTGTTATTATTACGAGTTATTCTTGGCTATTGGTGTTGGACTCTGGCCGTTGTCCAAGCTCGTCACTACTTTCAACCTAGTGTTAGGTTTGTTACTTATTGAGTATGTGGGGTGTTGTACTCTTACTACACTTATGCACTTTGCGTGCAGATTTTGGAGCTAATGTTACATTGTATGGAGGTAGATGGCATTGAAGATGTACATGCGTTCCGCTTCTAACAGCCTATTATTCTTGATAGCTTTAGATTTATAAATCTATTTATGTACGTTTCGAATAGATGATGTATTTATTTCGTACTAGCTCTGTAAACTCTAAGTCTTAGAAGCCCGTTATTTGTACTTCCAGTCCTTGGGGCATTGTATAAAATTGGATTATTTCATTCTTGACTCTCATCATTATCATTATATGTGGTTTATTGTTAATTGGCTTACCTAGCGGGTTAGGTTAGGTGCCATCATGACTAGTTTGATTTTGCGTTGGATAGAATAGGGAGCTCCTCCTCTTGCTCGATTTGAGGCTCTACGATAGGTGCTGCGCACGTGCTCTAGGTTGACTACTGCCTCTAGCTCGACCTCGGCGCCGGCCTCTCATCTGGTAGTGGCTGCAACCAGGGGCTCTAGCTCATGACCAACCATGAATGTTGTGTGTGTCCTCACCAACTGCATGAGAACAAGAATATAATGGTTTAAATATCAGTGAAAGGATAAAGTCGCACGATAGAGAAAGAAAGAAGCGAAATTTTCCTAAAGCCCTATAGACTTAATAAGATAAGTATAGACGTCTTCGTCCCGATCCTCCAGACTCTACTAAGCTTTCTCAAGACTCGTGAGACCTAGGAAACCTAGTACTCTAATAGAAACTTGTCATGACCCGAAATCTTAACCTCGGGGTCGTGATGGTTCCTACAATCTACTTTCTAGGCAAGCCAATTTTATATAAGCAATTAACCATTTTAACAATTCAAGCAGAGTAATAACAATAATGTTTGGTAAAACTGAAATACATAAGATAAATCCACTATATAACACAGTCTAGTCTAATCCTAGAAATCTGGAATCACCGGTGCATGGGCAACTAAAATATTACAAGTATAGTTTGAACGGAATACAACTACTTGGAATGAAATAAACAGTAAATATAGCAATAGAAGGGGACTTCAGGGACTGAGATCACCAGCACTCTACCTCAAATCTCCATTGTAGATATGATTCGATGAAAAACACCACTAGACACCACTGGAACCAATACCTGGATCTGCACAAGAAGAGCTGAAGTGTAGCATGAGTACAACCAGCTCAATGTACTTCGTATGTATCGAGCCAAACTCTGGCGAGGTAGTGACGAGGCTATGACAAGACATCTACTAATGTCCTTTACAGATATATACATAAAAAACAGAAGTTGCAAGTAAAGCATTTAAAATAATAACGGGGAGGGAACATGTAGAAAGTGAAATAAGATAAGGATGACAAGCACAAAACCATGTAGCCTTTTTCTGAAATAAACAACAATGCAACTCATAAAATCACCAATCCGGAAGTAAAATAAAGCAATAAAATCAACAATGGAACGACATCACCCTTTATGCTTTTACTCTCATCCTCACTATATAATATGATAAATGCAATGGCATGATATCACCCTTCATGATTTTACTCTCATTATCACCATATATTAATGATATGATCAATGAAATCGTACAACATGTCACGACCACAAAATCAACTGGATCGTGATGACGCTTATCATGCAACTAGGCCAGCCGGAACAATCCAAGAATAATTCGACATTTCAGAAGAAAGATGCTTTTATGCTATTAATTAATAAAAATTCACAGCTTAAATCTAAATAACAAAGTGCGAAAAGAAATAAAAAGGCCGACATCGGGGTGTCAGAAGTCACGAGCATCTACTAAGGACTATATGATAACAACTAAGACTATTACAGTATAGAAAACACTAGTATAATCTAAAGGAAGATGGGAGGGAGAAGAGCAAGGCTGTGATCCCCATGCAAGTACCTTGCCAAGTCCAAAGTATTTGTGACGGATGAAGATCAACGCTCCCTATCACGTCCAGCAACCCCTGGATTTGCACTAAAGGTGCGAGGAGTAATGTTAGTACGCCAAATCAGTAAATACGACTGAGTAGTAAGAAACAGATAAATCCACGTCATGATATCACAGTAAATACATCAATCTTTCAAATCAGTATATGAGTAAAATCATCTCGTTTAAAGTCCAATTTTGGTAAAAATAATTTGAAGATATTTTTCGACAGTTTCAATAGAGGTTCAATGAGATTTAGAGTAAAAGTGATCAAAATCATAAATAGCCCTTTGGGAAAAACATGTATCATAAACCACCCCTCGGGCATAACATCACTCAGAATCAACCCCTCGGGTAAACCTCACAATCACTCGAATCAGCCCCTCGCGCGCAACATGAATCAAGAACAGCCCCTCGGGAAACATCGTATCCCTCACTCAGGGTACCCACAATCACTGGGGGTGTACAGATTCCAGAGGGGATCATACAGCCCAAGCGCTATAACAAGCCACCTCGTGGCATAATCAATCAAGCCCTCAGACTCTCATATATCATGAATCATTAAAAACACATTGTGGCGTGCAACCCCATCCCATGCTATCCTCACATTACAGTCCCTTGGCCTCACTCAGTCAGGAACCTCTCAAGCCACTCGAGCTATCAGTAAAACAGGGTGCTCGGCCCAAAAATATCATTTTATGCATCAAAACAGAGTAATAAAGACTGAGTTATGAAATCAGTAAAACATAGCATCACTGAGTACGGATCTTAAGTCAACAGTGAGGAAATAATAACAACAACACGAGGCCAAAATATGGCATTCAGCCCAAATTATAGAAATTCTTTCTAAAACACAAAAGTGTCATATTGTTTCCAATCAAATACGCAACTTAATAGTTGCCACGAGGAAAACCAAGTCACAATCCCTAACGGTGCACGCCACATGCTCGTTATCTAGCATGTGCGTCATCTCAAAATATTGAAACGATGTGTGATCCGGGGCTTCATACCCTCAGGATAAGATTTACAATCATTACTTACCTCGAACCGGTCAAATCCCTACTCCACGATGCCCTTGCCTGTGGAATCAGCCTCCAAAAGCCTCGAATCTAACAAAAAGAAAGTTATCAATACAGGCCAAGGGATCAATTCCAAACGAAAAACTAGAAATTTATACCATAATCCCGAAATTGATCCAAACCCCGCCCCCGGGCCCACATCTCGGAATCTGACAATAATCACAAAACTAGAAACTCCTTTCACTCACAAGTCTATACATACCAAAACCACCAAAATCCAACATCAAATGGCCCCTCATATCCTCAAATTAAACACTCCAATTTCAAGCCCTAATCCCCTCAGTTTCATCCCTAATTTCCACTAATTTCATGCTTAAACCACTGAAATTTACCATAATCACAAGTATTAAGCTCAAATAACTTACCTCAATGAGTATCCCTTGATTCCCACTTCAAAACCCTCAAATATCTCCAAAATCCGGATAGAAATGATGAAGAACATAATTGACATTGGACATTGGGAATCACTGTGGGTGTACTTTTATCACATCCAAACATTTTTCCAAAGCAAAGGTTATTCAAATGGACTTCTAGAAATTACATGAAAAAATAACCAAACAAGCCATATGTTGCAGCCAAACGCACACGCAAGTATAGGCCGTCGTCAAGTAATAAAGTGACTAAAAGTCGAATGTCGATCCCACGAGGACTTGTGATTAACTATTAACTAAATTAGACTCTCCTAATTATCTAAACAAGGATTAAACCTAGAAGTATTTGATTCTAAACTAATTAAATAAATAAAAACAAATAATGAATTTTTAACAGAGAGAAAGAGCAGATTTTTATGATATCAATGTAATGAAAACGATCTAGGGTTATGGGCTATCTAACATTCCTATTGTATTCTTCAATTGAATTGACTAACTAATTTATCTAGTTTATTGGTTGACAGGGTTAATATTGCTCATAAGAATCTGTCGCGTTCTTACTCGCCTATTCAAGCAAACCTAACGCCTATATGTCTATGGAGTTAGAATCAACAAGAACGCATTTATAATTCCTGTAAATCAACCAAGCAAGGCAATTAGGTATATGTCTATCCTAACCGCGAATCCGTTCCCCGATGCCCAGGTTCAAGAACTTGCTCTACTCAATCCTATATGCAATCTAGAATTCCCACTTTCGAGTTCAGTTCGAGATTCGTAGATAGTATTCAATTGGTGATCAAGCAATCAAATAATTAAGTGCAGGATTGAATAAATAAACCAATATGATAAACTCAGAAATCAAAATCAATATTCGAATAACAATAGTCATGAAAGAACCACAACCCTAGAACGTGAAGTTTAGCTCCACATTGACATGGTAGCAAAACAACAAATCATACAAAGAAACATAAAAAGACTAAGTTGGTGGAAGAAAAGATGAAACCCAGCCTCCACGTCGGCTCTGTGCTCTTCCTTGGTCAAAAATTGCTCTAAAAAAAGTTCTCCTATGTATATATACCAAGCAGGCTTGGGCCCAAACAATTATACCTTCTCCAATGTAAAAAATGACACTTTTCCCGGGTCATGCGCGAGCTCGTGCGTCCTTCGCGCGTCCCAGGCAGAATGTTTGCCAAAATGCGCGAACAGGTGCGCGAACTCGCACGTACTTTACGCTAGAGCTCGGTTTGCACCCTGTTCCATTCCGAATTTGGGAAAAGATAAAACATGAAAGTTGTAGCCCTTTGAGTGAGCTTTCCAACCATATACTATGGACCCAAAATGGAGTTCTGAGCAAAAAGTTATATCTATTTTACTAGACAGTGCACAATCTACCTACTGGATTCTTTGTTCGCTCTATCTATCATCCGTTGACCCCAAACACGATCCCGGATTAATTCCTTGAACTTTGACTCAAACTTTAAAGCTCCAAATCAATTGAAGTCATTCCATAACATCTACATAGCTCGGAATCACTCCTACAAGGCATAAAATACACCATTAGTGCAAAATACTAGCGATTAAAGCTCAAACTCAATTAAAGTGCAGTAAGTTAGAGTGTAATAATCGACTAAAATACGTAATTATAGCCTATCATCAACACCCCACACTTAAACGTTGCTCGTCCTCGAGTCAACCAAAAATTTACTCTATCTATGAGCACTTAACATATTCGAAGCACACTACACCAATGATTATGGTTGATAGCAACAATTAAACTCTAGCATATGCAATCATCATACACTTCCCTTTACTTATGTCACTCATCAAAAATATTCAAACAAAGACAATATGCTCACAAAAACCCTAGCCTCAAAAACCGACTCAATGTCACAATGCACTCATGGCTTGAATACCCAACATCCTAGAGAAGTCTAATAATATTACCTTTCCTTCGTGAAACCATGTGCCCTCACAACCTAGGCAAAGAGAGTAAGTTGAATCCACACATTAGAATCTCATGATCAAATATATTTTAAGGACTCATATATATAAAAAGAAAATATCGCTCACCCTCACAAAAGAAGTCACATGCATGCACTTGGTACCATAGGCTTGCCCTTAATGTAAATCTCTACTAATGTAGGCTCGCTCGATCTAAAATCAATTAGGACTTTTTCATGGTTGTAATGTGGGCTAAGGGACGGTAAGATATATTTAGGAATAGTGGCTAACCCTCCTAAGCACTTTAACACATCAGATAATCAACTTTACGCGCAATTTCCTCAATCCACTTCGCTTTCACAAACAATATCACCCCAAAAATGTTCCCTTCTTCTTTAAGCATTATATTAATTCATATCCACTAGCAGGAACAAGACAACAATGTATTCATCTCTATTTTTTTTTCAAATTATTCTTTTTTTTTTCAATTTCTGCTAGTGGTGTATTATTATACAAAACAAGTGCAACCATTCTTCCTTTTATTGGTGTCACGCCCCAACCTCGAGAGGCGCGACCGGTGCTCAATCAAGTGAACCCGACTGAGCAAGCCTTACCGAACACTTTCTACCCCAAGTCA
The DNA here is from genome assembly GCF_001879085.1 of Nicotiana attenuata. Classification (NCBI taxonomy): domain Eukaryota; kingdom Viridiplantae; phylum Streptophyta; class Magnoliopsida; order Solanales; family Solanaceae; genus Nicotiana; species Nicotiana attenuata. The sequence goes on from NW_017670281.1 coordinate 473,424, forward strand.
ATATGAATACGGAACTCATGCCTTTGATTAATTTAGACGATAACACACGGTGTATACCACATTACTGGTTCATTTCATATCATAAAAATTTACCGTACATAAGCTAGCTTCAAGGATTCTATTAGAGTTACAGTTTATGGAGATCACGAGTTTAGGATTACAACATATACATATAGTGGACTCCCCGAACACCCGTACATAACCCACACTAGTATCTTGGAGCCTCTAAGGATACAACAGATAAGCATAGCTATGCCAGGGACAAGGCCCCGGCTATACCTCAAAAGTGGGAAGCTGTAATAACAAAAGATACACCATATAGCCCCATGAAAGAAAAAGGGGCTCACCGAGACTTCGAGTAGACAAACGCTCCGCTACGCACGATCGGCACTGTCCGCTACGAAGCCACCTACAATCATAACACGAATGTAGCTCCCCCGGCAAAAGGGGCGCAGTACATTTGAATTGTAATGGTATGTATAACTAAACACCATTTTACTAGAAAGAACTATCAAATAGATGCAAGCAACTAATACGGGCAAATCAAAGAAACAATTCATATTATCTTTCATACAATTTCCACAACATAGATTTGGGCATATCTATCACGTGTTCACCACTATTCTCATTACCACCGCCATCTCGAGCGGAGTCCGGTCACGACCCGACCGGCTAGGTCACCTCATTGGAGGCATTACTCTCAATCAATATTCCATTTCCCTTATCCGGAATTCAATATCAGCACATTACCACCATGTGTGCAGCATGGTGTCCGATCACGACCCGATCGGCTAGGTCACCTCATTGGAGGCATTACTCCATTCTCATTAGTCAACACTTCAAATCTTTATCCCACACATATCATAACAATTCTTGGGGCACTCATAGCCACCATCATCACATCGTTTCCCCTTTTCAATATTCATTTTACATGTTGTGATCATAGACACATATATCAAGGATAATTCAAGTTGCAATCACATGTAAGTGAGCACATAGCTAGCATGAAAAATTCTTTGTTTCAATATTGGCTTATAGCCCAAGTATTTCAACACATAACAGTACTTTTCATCATTATCTAACTGTCAAGATTGGCACATTATTCACATTGAGGCACATCCTTCACGAATATGTATAGAAATATGCAAATCAATTGATGCGTAATAACAATCAATACACTAGCCAATTCAGCTCTACCATACTTTCGTATATGACGACGGAGCTCAATCTCTAATAAAAAGGGGGTTTTAGCCATACATACCTCAATAAAGCTTTTCCTTACTCTTTTACAATTTCCGGAACTCTTAGCACTTCGATCTATTGAGTAAGAATTACAAATTAAATCGAGAATTAGAGACGAAACTGAAGTTCTAGCTTGGTTCGAGCATATCATCAAACACTAAAGGTGCATTGTGATCTTAGCCCCTTTTGTGAGGAATTTCTATCATTTTATACCCCCAATTGCCTTCTTTTTAATTTTCCTACCTTCCAATATCTTAAGGTTTGACATGCATGTAGAGAATATCATTCTTATACTCTTGAATTACTTCTCTACTGGCCCCATGTATCTAATTGTAGAAATAAGAGCTATGGTTATGAATCTTACCTCTTGGGAATGAAAATTTAGGTGTCTTCACTTGATTTTCTTCAATGTTTTAGCAAGGCTCAAGGAGAATTTGATGGGTGACACTTTCCACCTCTAAGACCCTCTCTCTCTCTCTCTCTAAAATTCTCAGAAGATGTGCTTAAAATGAGCTATAATATCGGATATATCGATAGGGATGTCGGGTTAAAAATTAGAAAATTGGAGCTCCGAGTCAAATATGCGATTGCATTTGCGATCGCAGAGTAAACATGCGGTCCGCATAATGGACCGCAAATTGCTTCCCAAAAACTAAACGTTCTGACTCAGTCTGCGGTAATAATGCGGCCCGCATTCACGTTCTACGGTCGCAAAGTGCACCGCAGAACTGACACTCACAAAATTCAAAGGAGAATATGCGACGACTATGCGGTCCGCATTTCGATTATGCGACCGCATTTCGACCGCATAGCTGACTTCAATTTTAACCAACAATCTGACTCACTCTGCGGCAGGTATGCGGTCCACACACCTGATTTGCGGCCGCATTCTGGACCGCATTTCTTGCATTTTCTAGAAACTTATTCTGGACTTTTTAATGCATTATTCAATCCAAAAAGGTCCGTGCCGCGGCGAGCTGAAGTATATTTACGAATTGTTAACACATGCTCCTAACTTGGCACCACGGGATCCGGGTTTTCGAGTAGGGATTTCACGAGGCCTTACATCCTCCCCCACTTAAGATCATTCTTCCTCGAATGAGGATCAAGGTTCACTTATTAACAGTCTTAGTGCAATCTTCTCCTCTTTACAACCCGAAACAGGTTGACAGTCTCCAAATTTAGCTAACTCCCTAGATTTCCGAAAATTTCGCCAGAGTTTCCTTTGTATCTAGGCCTTACCCACCTGTCAGAGAGCCCCAGAAACATACCATGATAGCATAAACATATTCGTAAGCATAGTATAACTAGCGCAATATCAACCATGGCCATATAGGCAACCATATTACCAAAAAGAGGACGGTTTTACATAAATCCAGTCAACAAATACGATTTCGAAGGAGCTAAACGCATAAAACTTATTACATGATCATTCAAACAAGTGTGGATACTTCTTTTTCATTTCATCCTCGGCTTCCCAAGTAGCTTCCTCAACGTGCTGGTTCCGCCATAATACTTTCACTGATGCAATTTCCTTATTCCTCAGTTTTCGAACTTGCCTATCAAGAATGGCAACTGGGACCTCTTCATATGATAGCTCTTCGTTTACTTCAATAGTCTCAACTGGCACAATGGAGGACGGATCCCCTACCACCTTCCTTAACATAGACACATGGAAAAGCGGGTGTACCAATGACATCTCGGGCGGCAGCTCGAGCTTGTACGCCACCTGACCAACTTTCTGAATAATTCTGTATGGCCCGACATACCTTGGGCTTAATTTTCCCTTCTTTCCAAATCGCATGATACCCTTCATAGGGGAAACTTTCAAGAATACCCAATCATCTTCTTTAAACTCCAAATCTCTGCGACGCACATTCGAGTAGGATTTTTGGCGGCTTTGGGCAGTTTTCATCCTTTCCTTGATAAGCTTGACTTTCTCCATGTCCCGGTGCACAAGGTCCGGCCCTATCAATTCCGCTTCTCCAACCTCGAACCACCCGATGGGAGACCTACATCTCCTACCATACAATGCTTCGAACGGTGCCATTTGAATACTAGCGTGGAAGCTGTTGTTGTAAGCGAATTCTATGAGTGGCAAATGGTCATCCCAACTCCCCTTGAAATCAATAGTACAAGCACGCAACATGTCCTCAATCGTCTGAATAGTCCGCTCTTCTTGCCCATCGGTTTGTGGATGAAAAGTTGTGCTAAGGTTCACTTGCATACCCAAGCCCTGCTGAAACTTCTTCCAAAAGTTAGTTGTGAATTGAGACCCTCAATCTGAAACGATTGAGACTGGAGTGACATGCAACCTGACTATTTCTTTGATATACAACTGAGCATATTGTTCCGCTGTGTCGGTAGATTTAACTAGCAAGAAGTGCGCTGATTTTGTGAGTCGATCCACGATCACCCAAATTGAGTCGAACTTGCGCGGAGTGCGCGGCAACCCTACCACAAAATCCATGTTAATCATCTCCGACTTCCACATTGGAATGTCTATGCATTGTGTCAACCCACCGGGCTTTTGATGTTCGGCTTTTACCTGTTGACAATTCGGACATTTTGCCACAAATTCAGCCACATCCCTCTTCATGTTGTTCCACCAATAAATTTCCTTGAGATCATGATACATTTTTGTAGAACCTGGGTGCACGGAATACCTGGATGTGTGAGCTTCTTCCATGATCCTTTCCCGAAGACTGTCGATATCAGGAACGCACAGGCAGTCTTGGTACCGTAGGGTACCATCATTCATGCCCAAGGAGAAAGCTGTGGTCTTATGATTGTGAATCCCTTCTCTTAGTTGTGCTAACAATGGATCATTGAATTGCTTTTATTTTACCTCTACCACAAGCGACGATTCTGCCCTATTCTGTATAATTACCCCTCCATCATCAGAGTCCGCTAGAAGAACTCCCAAATTAGCTAGCCGGTGAACCTCCCTAGCCAACAGTCTCCGATAGGCCCCCAAATGAGCCAAACTCCCCATGGATTTTCGACTAAGCGCATCTGCCACAACATTAGCCTTTCTCGGGTGGTAGAGAATATCAATATCGTAGTCTTTGAGTAACTCTAGCCACCATCTTTGTTTCATGTTCAACTCCTTCTGCTTGAAGATGTATTGAAGGCTCTTATGATCGGTAAATACGTCCACATGGACCCCATACAAATAATGTCGCCAAATCTTTAGTGCAAACACCACAGCTGCTAGCTCTAAGTCATGGGTTGGATAGTTCTTCTCATGATTCTTGAGTTGCCTATAGGCGTAGGCTATAACCTTGCCCCGCTGCATCAACACATACCCCAGCACGACCCTCGTAGCATCGCAATACACTACAAATCCCTCGGTACCCTCTGGTAGGGCTAATACCGATGTTGTTGTCAACCTTGATTTCAATTCTTGGAAACTCTTTTCACAAGCATCAGACCATTGAAATTTAACTGCTTTCTGCGTCAATTTTGTCAAAGGAGTGGCAAGAGTAGAAAACCCCTCCACAAACCTCCTGTAGTACCCAGCTAATCCCAAGAAACTGCGGATGTCAGTTGGAGTGGTAGGTCTAGGCTAATTCTTCACTGCCCCAACCTTCTGAGGGTCAACCATAACTCTTTCCCTGGAAACAACATGACCCAAGAACGCAACAGATTCAAGCCAGAATTCACATTTTGAAAATTTGGCATACAATTGATGTTGCTGAAGAGTCTGCAATACTGCCCTGAGATGGCCAGCATGGTCCTCCCGACTTCGGGAATATACCAGAATGTCGTCAATGAACACTTTCATAAAGGAGTCTAGGAAGGGCTTGAAGACTCGATTCATAAGGTCCATGAAAGCTGCTGGGGCATTTGTTAGCCCAAAAGACATTACCATAAATTCAAAGTGCCCATACCGGGTTCTGAAGGCTGTTTTTGGAATATCCCGCTCCCGTATCTTCAATTGGTGATACCCGGACCGCAAGTCAATTTTTGAGAAACATGCAGCACCTTGCAATTGATCGAACAAGTCATCTATTCCTGGCAAGGGATATTTGTTTTTGATTGTGACTTTGTTAAGTTGCCGATAGTCAATACACATCCGGAGCGATCCATCCTTCTTTCTTACGAACAAGACCGGTGCGCCCCATGGCGACACACTTGGCCGGATGAAGCCCTTCTCTAACAAATCCTTCAATTGTTCCTTTAGCTCTTTCAATTCTGCCGGTACCATCCTGTAAGGTGGAATCGATATAGGCTGTGTGCCTGGCATCACGTCGATCCCAAAATCAATTTCCCTGTCTAGTGGAATCCCAGGGAGCTCATCTGGAAAGACATTTGGAAATTCATTCACAACTGGTACAGAATCAAGGCTAGGTGCCTCGGCATTGGTGTCTGCAACTCGAACTAGATGATAGATACACCCCTTCTTGATCATTTTCGCGGCCTTAAGGTAGGAAATAAACCGACCTCGAGGCACTACATTATCTCCCCTCCATTCAATGATGGGCTCATTAGGAAATTCAAGCCTAATAGTTCTAGTCCTACAATAAAGTTTGGCAAAGCACGAGTAAAGCCAATCCATTCCCATTATTACGTCGAAATCCACCATTCCCAACTCGATAAGATCAGCCATGGTATCCCTACCATGCACCGTAACAACACAACGTCTATAAACTCGAGCAGCCAAAATTGACTCACCAACTGGGGTAGATACTGAGAATGGCTCATGGAGCTGCTCCGGTTCCATCCCAAATCTCATAGCAACAAATGGGGTAACATAGGATAAAGTGGAACCAAGGTCAATAAGCGCATACACATCATGAGATTGGACAGTCAGAATACCTGTAACAACATCTGGAGAAGCCTCTGCAGTCTGACGGCCACTTATAGCATAGAATCGGCTGGGACCTCCCGAACCCTGTGTACCACCCCTAGCTGCACCACGCTCTGTGGGTGCTGGGGCACCTCGAGCTAGAGAGGGGACTGAAGATGTGGCAGCTGCTGGACTGGAGGGCTGAGCTGTTCCCCTACCTGTTCCCTGGCGAGACGCACCACAGTGTCTCTGAATATGGCCCCTCATCCCACATCCATAACATATAGGCAACTCCGTGTAGCAGACCCCCGAGTGCATCTTCCCGCACTTGGGACACGGGGATCTCTGCTGCTGCTGAAACCTCTCCCCTGACCGACCTCGCTGGTGGAATCCCCTGTTGCCCTGACCGGGCTTGAAACGAATCCACTGCTGCTGGCTGGGCCCTGATGGCGGTGCACTGGCTGAAGACTGTGCAACAGACTGGGAAGGCCCTGATGACCCTCCCCTAAAAGTTGATCTTCCCCCACCTAGCGACTCTCCCACGTTGCTCGTAGACCGGGCCTTGCTGCTACTCTCTCTCGCCATTCTGTTCTTCAACTTACGGTCCTCTGTGGCCTGAGCAAATGCTACCATCCTCCCGTAGTTCATGTCAGAATAGAATGCTGCTGTAGAAGCCTCATTAATAGTCAAATGATTAAGACCCTGAACAAACCGACGCACTCTAGCCTCCATGGTAGGAAACATATGAATAGCATACTTGGACAAGCGGGCAAACTCCATGTGGTACTCCCATACACTACTGTTACCTTGCCTCAGATTTTCAAACTCTGCTGCCCGGGCTGCCCTTGTCTTAGCGGGGAAGAAATGATCAATGAAAGCATCGGCAAACTCACTCCACCTCGCCGGAGGGCGCCCCTCCTCTTGGGATTCCTCCCATAACTCAAACCATTAATAGGCCGCCCCTTTCAGACGGTAGGTAGCCAACTCTACTTCCTCTGTCTTAGTCGCACGCATCACCCTGAGGGTCTTGTGCATCTCATCAATAAAGTCCTGAGGGTCTTCTTCTGGATTAGCACATGTGAATACCGGAGGGTCTAACTGAAGGAATCTGTTTACCCTGGAACTAGTAGAATACCCTGGCTGGCTGGATGAACTGGGTGCAATATTTGACCTTTGGGCCTGAGAGGCCACCAACTGAGTCAACATTTGAATCGCTCCCCTAAGATCCCCATCAGAAATGCTAGAACCGGAAGTTGGCACTGGAGGGTGGACATGAGCATCAACGGGAGGTATAGTGGTACCCTCCGTAGTTGTAGGGACCGAGGTGGTTTGTTGTGGAACGGAAGGATCCGGTAGGGTAATAGCAGGGCGGCTACCCCCACCCGCAACATCAATCAGTGAATTATCAACCACTCCTGGGGTGGCATTGGCTTCTTGGCCAATTCTCGCCTTCTTCTTATGTGCCCTTTACTGAAAGATTGAACAATATACCAATTAGGATGTAAACAGTTTCACCGCACGATCCAGAATATCAAAGAAGGGTGTCATTCCTAAATGCCCAAGTAGCCTCCAACTTATAGATGTTGTCGACAACACACCAATAAGAAGGACTCTACTAGACAAGGCTCCAAGACATCCTAGGACACTTTCAAAACATGAGGCTCTGATACCAAATTTGTCACGCCCCAACCTCGGGAGGCGCGACCGGCGCTCAATCAAGTGAACCCGACTGAGCAAGCCTTACCGAACACTTTCTACCCCAAGTCAATATGAATACGGAACTCATGCCTTTGATTAATTTAGACGATAACACACGGTATATACCACATTACCGGTTCATTTCATATCATAAAAATTTACCGTACATAAGCTAGCTTCAAGGATTCTATTAGAGTTACAGTTTATGGAGATCACGAGTTTAGGATTACAACATATGCATATAGTGGACTCCCCGAACACCCGTACATAACCCACACTAGTGTCTTGGAGCCTCTAACGATACAACAGATAAGCATAGCTATGCCGGCGACAAGGCCCCGGCTATACCTCAAAAGTGGGAAGCTGTAATAACACAAGATACACCATATAGCCCCATGAAAGAAAAAGGGGCTCACCGAGACTTCGAGTAGACAAACGCTCCGCTACGCACGATCGGCACTGTCCGTTACGGAGCCACCTAAAATCATAACACGAATGTAGCGCCCCCGGCAAAAGGGGCGTAAGTACATTTGAATTGTACTGGTATGTATAACTAAACACCATTTTACTAGAAAGAACTATCAAATAGATGCAAGCAACTAATACGGGCAAATCAAAGAAACAATTCATATAATATTTCATACAATTTCCACAACATAGATTTGGGCATATCTATCACGTGTTCACCACTATTCTCATTACCACCGCCATCTCGAGCGGAGTCCGGTCACGACCCGACCGTCTAGGTCACCTCATTGGAGGTATTACTCTCAATCAATATTCCATTTCCCTTATCCGGAATTCAATATCAACACATTACCACCATGTGTGCAGCATGGTGTCCGATCACGACCCGATCGGCTAGGTCACCTCATTGGAGGCATTACTCCATTCTCATTAGTCAACACTTCAAATCTTTATCCCACACATATCATAACAATTCCTGGGGCACTCATGGCCACCATCATCACATCGTTTCCCCTTTTCAATATTCATTTTACAAGTTGTGATCATAGACACATATATCAAGGATAACTCAAGTTGCAATCACAGGTAAGTGAGCACATAGCTAGCATGAAAAATTCTTTGTTTCAATGTTGGCTAATAGCCCAAGTATTTCAACACATAACAGTACTTTTCATCATTATCTAACTGTCAAGATTGGCACATTATTCACATTGAGGCACATCCTTCACGAATATGTATAGAAATATGCAAATCCATTGATGCGTAATAACAATCAATACACTAGCCAATTCAACTCTTACCATACCTTCGTATATGACGACGGAGCTCAATCTCTAATAAAAAGGGGGTTTTAGCCATACATACCTCAATAAAGCTTTTCCTTACTCTTTTACAATTTCCGGAACTCTTAGCACTTCGATCTATTGAGTAAGAATTACAAATTAAATCGAGAATTAGAGACGAAACTGAAGTTCTAGCTTGGTTCGAGTATATCATCAAACACTAAAGGTGCATTGTGATCTTAGCCCCTTTTTGTGAGGTATTTCTATCATTTTATACCCCCAATTNTAAGTGTCTTCACTTGATTTTCTTCAATGTTTTAGCAAGGCTCAAGGAGAATTTGATGGGTGACACTTTCCACCTCTAACACCCTCTCTCTCTCTCTAAAAGTCTTAGAAGATGTGCTTAAAATGAGCTATAGTATCGGATATATCGATAGGGAGGTCGGGTTAAAAATTAGAAAATTGGAGCCCCGAGTCAAATATGCGATCGCATTTGCGATCGCAGAGCAAACATGCGGTCCGCATAATGGACCGCAAAATGCTTCCCAAAAACAAAACGTTCTGACTCAGTCTGCGGTAATAATGCGGCCCGCATTCACGTTCTACGGTCGCAAAGTGCACCGTAGAACTGACGCTTACAAAATTCAAAGGAGAATATGCGATGACTATGCGGTCCGCATTTCGATTATGCGACCGCATTTCGACCGCATAGCTTACTTCAATTTTAACAAACACTCTGACTCACTCTGCGGCAGGTATGCGGTCCGCACACCTGATTTGCGGCCGCATTCTGGACCGCATTTCTTGCATTTTTCTGGAAACTTATTCTTGACTTTTTAGTGCATTATTCAATCCAAAAAGGTCCGTGCCGCGGCGAGCTGAAGTATATTTATGAATTGTTAACACATGCTCCTAACTTGGCACCACGGGATCCAGGTTTTCGAGTAGGGATTTCACGAGGCCTTACAATTGGTTTCACTCAATAGCCACCCCTCACTTAGTTCCTTCCTACTTATTTTAGCGCTCATCTAACAATTAAAGTGTTTTAAGAGGTAAAAGGATCAAAGATATCAATTAAGAACAAAAAGGATATAGGCTTGTAATGTGGGTACCAAACAAAAGTCTATAGGCTCAAAAGGGTTAACTAGGGATAAATTTTATTTGTGATAAATAATAAAGCTCAAAAAGATCAAAGAAAGCCTAAAATCATTTTTCAAACCAAGCATCACCTAAAATTTCGCTTCGACTCACAAACCGGCCAAGTTCTAGACACAAGTACAATACATAGACTATACAAAAACCTCACCACACATGGCACATGACTCACTAAGAACGGTCTCATACCGACCTCAACAAATGCAAGTATTCACGGAGCCACGAGATATTAAGCATGAAGCACAAAGTGAACATAAGTCAATAAAACGAGACATAGGCATCACAAGACATGCTATCAAACTAAGCAAGGCATCATCAATAATTTCAAATCATAGGGAAGATACTACACATGCCAAAGCCTAAATATGCTACTATCAAACAAGTCAAGGGCGCATAGGTTTATCATTCTTTCTCCATTTATTCCCTAAATTCTAATCTACTCTAAAAATAAAATAAAAAATACTACCACCCGGTTCAAACTACATCCCATGGAAAAGAATTGAGGCACAAAGAAAAACCACGGGGGATTATTACTACCTAAAGAAAGCTAAAAGACATATTTTTATGTTTTTTGTTTAGACTTTAATCCCTCAAGAAAGCTGTCCACAAAATCCATCATCGGCAAAAGTCCAAATTTTTCAAATTTTTTTTTTGTTTTTTTTTTAAAAGAAATTACTACACTAAGAATGAGTACTATAACTAAGCTAACATAGCACAGAAAATCACCCAGACAATCTCCTCACCCCACACTTAAAATTGTGCAATGTCCTCAATGCACACTAAAAATAACAAGAGGGTAAAAGAGACTCCCTGGTAGGCCAAAGGCCGAAGCATTAACAGCTCACGGGTATTGATACCCAATTTTTCCCTAAGTATTTTTTACCCAAAATACTCCAAAAATAGCATATATGTGCATATATAAGCACACCCAAGAGTTTTGGCATTTTTTAATGATTTTTTAAACTAATTTATTGCCTATTTTAGTACAACAAAACCCGGTAATTATTCTCAAAATTATCATTTTGGTGAATAACTTATTTTATCCTCATATTTATACCAAAATATAATTAAGGTGATTTTTGCATATTTTTACGAATCTATTTGGTATTTTTTAAAGCTAAATTGCATATAATTACAATCGTAGCCTATTTTTCGATTAACAGTATTTTATAATTGTAAAATAAGTTCAAGTATTTTTAAATTAGTATTTATGAATTATTAGGGGGTTCATTGCTTTTGATTTCTCCCAAAGCAATTTTCACTATTTTTATAGAGTTAAACAAAGGAAAATTGGCTATTTAAATACTAGCCCCCATCTATTTCAATTTTAGCCTCAAATTAGGTCCAATCTCAGACCAAATTACCCAACCCAATTCCATTTAAACCTAACCCACAATCCAATCCCAAATAACCCGACCCAGACTCCTTTTTCATCTTGGCCGTTGATCTCTGAGATCAACGGCCAATATTCGTCCTTTCCTTTTTTAATCTATACGACTACCCTAATTCCTTCATTTCTCCTGATCTGCCACCCTCGAATCACCTCTCCTCTCTGATTCTCTCTAAGACCTAAAGCCTAACCGTAGCCGCCTCCCTCCGATTACTACCCAAAACCGCCTGAATCCATGGCTTCCAAAGCCATTAAAGGCATGTACCTGCCTCCAATAGCTCCTTCACGCCTGTTGTTTGAAGAATCGAGGCCAGATCTCGAAGGTCTTCACTCAGATCTTCACCTATTCGAAAGATCACGGCCATTTCCGGCCTTGCTCTGGAGGCTCTTGGTCTCTTAAGCCTGATTGTGATATTCTCTGGCTTAGATCGTGATTTTTCCAGGCTTTCTCGCTTCTAGGGTTCTTCTGAGACCCTAGCCTCTCGAGGTTCTCTTGATCTCTTTAGATCTGTTCTAGATCTATGTTTATTTTAAGGTTTTCAAACGATTCCCCAACGTTTCTTTCAAAAGCTTGCTTTCAAACCTTTCGTCTTCTCCAACTTAGGGTTTCTCTGATTTTATATGCTCTACTATGATTTTTATATGTTTTCTCCTTATGTGTTTTCTTCTATCTTGTTCTTATGATTTCCCCTACTGTTTTTGCACGATTTTTCTTTTATTATGTTTTCATGAATTTTTCTGGGAAATACATGTTTAAGGTCTCAAGTCTTTTTGAGTTTTCTGAACTTATTGTGTTAGTATTTGTGTCTGATTTGCTTGTTTTCATCTCTAGACACAATTCATGGTAAAAAACCTAGAATTAGGGGTATCATTCGAGTTTTGAGGCCATTTGTTACGTGTTTTGTATGCTTCTCATCTCTAAACTTGCTTGGTTTCAAAACCCTAATCTCTGAGTACCTGAAATTGTTTCGTCTTTGTTGCTCCATGTGGTTCTGACCTTTAGCTAAAACCCTATGAGTCTTTGTTTACTTGACTCTTTAGCATGCTTCTGATACCCCTTCTCCCTGTTACTAGATTAGCCTATACGACTATCATGTTTCGTTAGCACTACTGTTTCTCTTTGCCATGATTTAGCTTCACACGCCCAATGTTGTGCATTCTTTATATACACTGGTTGTCCCTCTAGAATGACGATCACTTTTGGGACTCATTTCAGATTTCCTTGTGTAAGCTTGATTGATTCTTTCCTTGTTTAATTTCAAGACTCTCTTTAACCTTTCGATTCCCCTATTTCTGACTTGATTCATTAGTGATTTTGAACCCTTGACTCTTTGATTTACTATGTACTAATTGATTTACTTTGTTCTTGCCTTATTTACTTAACCGTGTATTTCAAATCTTCTTTCCTTAATTAAAACCCCTATGTATTTATCCCTTATTTTTATGTTATGCCCAATATGTTTACTTGATTTCCTTCCTTAAACAACTTCTGCCCTTTACCGTTCAAATTCGAACTCCTTAATTAAAGGGATTCTCTGCTACTGATTGATTCTAATTGATACATGATTATTTTCTTAACTTTGTCCCTGCCTGATTTCAAACTATAAATACCTGTTCCTTTCTTAACACACACACGACCAACACTCGAGTCTTTTTTTCTGAACTCACACTCACACGCATAAGCATACTCTTGCTGTTTGCATTGTGTCCTGTTATAAGATTTTTGCTCTTTCTTTGCTTTCCGAAACTGGTATGTCCTAGTTTTAATTCTAGCCCCAACTCCAATGTGTTTACTTAACAGTTCTTATGTCCATGTTTACTTTAATGTTTGAAGTATTTAATCTTTGTGCAATGTGTTTATATCCTGCTCACTTCGTGTAATGAATCCCATTCCCATATCCCCTTATGTGTTTTGAGCTATGGTTCAAAAACATGACAATATGTCTGAAGTTGTTGTCCATGGATATGAACTGGACCCTTTGGGTCCTAAGCTCTTTCAGTCCCCCACCCCCATTCTCTTGCTGTGTGTGCTGAGTTAAAGCTTTGGCCTGACAGTATTCTAATTACTGCCCAGGCCATGGTTTCACCTTCAATAGGTCCTTACTCTCCAATGTTTGGCCAACAGGTTTGGTCAAGGGTGTGCCAGCCTATCTCATGGTTAGGTATGACCACCAGCCTGCTTTGGCATTCCCTACTCCTCTCTATTGCACTTGCACTCATTCTTAGAACTTAAGTTCAGCCCCTCTCTTGTGAGCCTTGCCTTGGGACCCCTGAGCTCCCTCTGAACTTGGACACTTGAGGGCTGACACTTCCACACTGCACTATAACTCGTTCTGATCAGCATCTTGGGTGTAAGCACTGCCTGGGATTCCTGAAGCCCCTTGGATCTCTGAAACACCCTAGATAAGAGAAAGCTTTGGAAATCTGGATCTCGGAACTGGCTCAATCTCATATTATTAGACACTAAGTCTGAATTAGGTTCCTTTGATGCAGCTGATAATTCCTGATGTACTTTTAATTTCAGTTTTTTTCTTCTAGTCTGTAATAATTTGTATAAACTCATGGGGATTTAGTAAAAAAGGGAGGGGGTTTACTTTTATGCATTAAGGGTAGAAAATATGCCTATAGGTTTTGATTTGTGCAACTTCACACGTAGAAAGCATGTCTATAGGATGTAACATTTTATTTCTGCAACTAAGCATATAGACACCATGCCTATAGGGATTTGCATTATGTCATTAGGCAAACGAGTAGGCTTAACAACAAAAATCGCATATAGATATCATGCTTGCAGTACTCCTGTTTAAAAGGAATCGATTTGACGCATAGAGAGCATGCCTATAGGGACTTTGAATCTGAGCCGTTTCATTCATTCAAAACAGCATTCACCCATTTGAAATTAGTACTTACTAAATCTCTTAAAGTAATGGATATTTTTTAAGCAAATCACTCTTTTTCTGAAACTCATTAAGACTCTTAACGTTTTTTTAGTCAGCATATCATCAGAAGTTCATTTCTTTTTTGATAAACCTTTTAAAGTAGTACACTCTTTTCTGAAACTCCTTTTATTCTGTAATTCTTTTATAATCAGCCTGGGTCTAAAATCAGTAGTTCTATCTAACACTTAGATAAAGGATTAATTAATCAATTAGATCAGTTTTTAAACAACTGCATTCGAGCGAGCCTAATGTGGACCTCCTATCTAAAAATATGTGTTGAACCAGTCCGCTCATCGATTTATTTAATTTAAAGACAAAACCAGTACGTGCAAGACATGCTAAACTCTATGGCTTTATCTAATTTAAGGAGGTTTATTTGAGCCCTACTTGCTTATTTGCTTCCCCTTTTACATGCATTATGTGTTTTGATTGACGGCTTAGTATTTTGTCCTTTGAAAACTTTCAAAAGGCCCCAAACCCCTTTCCCTTTAGGATTAGTAGTCCAAATGCCTCCGGGACTAATAGGATTGGGACAGGTAATAGCATGCAGTAAGTAATGAGACATTTCCGCGTTTGAATACCTTAACGGAGTGGGAAGGGTAGAATATAGATAGATGACCACGCGATAACACCACGTGTATAAACGGTTACTGGGTGTTGTGTGGGGTGATCCATATTATTTATAAACGTAGGACCCCTTTCCCTTTGTTTGTTTATTTTATTTCGAAAAAATGCTTTTTTAAAAAACTTCAGTTTCTTTAACTACTACTTTCAACAATTATGTAAATTTCCCCTCTTTATTCGTTTATTCTGAATTCTTTTTTTTAAAAAACTACTTTCTATGTAGAATTTCAGTTTCTTTAGCTTCATCTTAGTTTTAAATTATTTGCAGCTATTATGTGAAACCCCCCCCCCCCTTTTTGTATCTGAAATTCTTGTTTGTCTACTTATGTTTGCTTGCTTAAAGTCACAATTGTAACATGGCCGGGAACCACACTAGTGGATCTTGAGGGGTGCTTAACACCTTCCCCTCGAGATAATTTCCAGCCCTTACCCAAACTCTGATTTTTCATCTCAAATTCTTCCCTAAAGTTTTCTTATGCACTATAATCATTAGGTGGCGACTCTTCAAATCCAAAAACCCAAATTCCCAAACGGGAATAGAGTTGTCCTTACAACTGTCGTAAGACCCGATTTCGCGAGAAAAAGGGGGCGTCGACAATGGGGTACTCAGACTTCTCCCAAGGATGGTCCTTTGTGCGGGTATCTCACACTAGTTCCAACCACATAGCTCACTTTTGCACACTTCCACTGGCTTTTCTTCTATGCTCATAATCCTACAAAAAACGCTACAAAGATAGAAAAATAAAATAAACAAAAATAAATAAAAAAAAAGAAAGCAGTAAAGCTGAGTTGCCTCCCAACAAGCGCCTAAGTTAACGTCGTGGCACGACTTGAACCATTTTTTGTCTCCACCTTGATCTTATGAATTGTACCCCTAACATGGCATCCAGTCTATGGCTATGCACCTTTGGTGGGGCTACAAAGATAACTAGGCCAAGTAATAAATATTTTACTCTGCACCTCTCGGCCTTTACATGAGGAATGTAATTTTTGCTTTTTGGCACAACAAACTCAAGAATATAGGCGCTCTCATCCTCGCTCTTTGACTCCCTCATAGGCTCAGATGGCTCAATTACAATCTCACTATCTAAACACAATGTAGAAAAATGATTGGAATGAGGTTTATTGCGCCCTAACTCATGAATTGTACTATTATTTACATCCCCATTTATACACACACCCAAGTCTCCCAAAGTAATGTTATCTACTCCCTCACATGACTCTAGAGCACTCTTCTCAATATTGGCATCCTCAAGAAAAATAGGGTCTAGTGATTGGTATTCTCGTTTTAGCTCCTCAATTTGGTCTAGAAGATCTTTTTCAGCTTCACACAACTCATCATTAAATTGTTGGGCGTTACACGCATCAACGTTTTGCACTCAAATCTGCATCTAAGTTACGCACATCCAAGCCAAACCTGTCAATTTCTTGTGCAAGTTCAACTCTCTCCTTAGACCAGTCATTCACCAATTTTGTTAGAAGATCACGACGTTTCTCGTATTCCCTTAATCGTGAATATTCTTCCAAATACAAACCCTTACTCCCATGTTCAAATTCAGACCCCCAGGAGTTCAGGTCATGACAAGCCCAAAAAGACGGGCCATAAAAGTCTTCCGTCAACCAAGTGTCTTTGTCAATAACCTTACCTCCAGATATTTCATCCCCAGATGTCATGCTGAGTAAACTAGAAACACACTAAGAGAAAAATCAAATAGTTATAAAAATAAAAATACTTACTTAAAGAGAAGGAAAAAAAATCAAAACATGTAAAGATAAAAGTAAAAGTCTAATATAGAAAAATAGTTAATTTCTAAGTCCCCGGCAACGGCGCCAAAAACTTGTTGCGGCCAAACGCACACGCAAGTATACGCAGTCGTCAAGTAATAAAGTGACTAAAAGTCGGATGTCGATCCCACGAGGACTTGTGATTAACTATTAACTAAATTAGACTCTCCTAATTATCTAAACAAGGATTAAACCTAGAAGTATTTGATTCTAAACTAATTAAATAAATAAAAACAAATAATGAACTTTTAACAGAGAGATAGAGTAGATTGTTATGATATCAATGTAATGAAAACAATCTAGGGTTATGGGCTATCTAACATTCCTATTGTATTCTTCAATTAAATTGACTAACTAATTTATCTAGTTTATTGGTTGACAGGGTTAATATTGCTCATAAGAATCTGTCGAGTTCTTTCTCGCCTATTCAAGCAAACCTAACGCCTATATGTCTATGGAGTTAGAATCAACAAGAACGCATTTATAATTCCTGTAAATCAACCAAGCAAGGCAATTAGGTATATGTCTATCCTAACCGCGAATCCGTTCCCCGATGCCCAGGTTCAATAACTTGCTCTACTCAATCCTATATGCAATCTAGAATTTCCACTTTCGAGTTCAATTCGAGATTCGTAGATAGTATTCAATTGGTGATCAAGCAATCAAATAATTAAGTGCAGGATTGAATAAATAAACCAATATGATAAACTAAGAAATCAAAATCAATATTCGAATAACAATAGTCATGAAAGAACCACAACCCTAGAACGTGAAGTTTAGCTCCACATAGACATGGTAGCAAAACAATAAATCATACAAAGAAACATACAAAGACTAAGTTGGTGGAAGAAAAGATGAAAACCCGGCCTCCACGGCGGCTCTGTGCTCTTCCTTGGTCAAAAATTGCTCTAAAAAACGTTCTCCTATGTATATATACCATGTAGGGTTGGGCCCAAACAATTATACCTTCTCCAATGTGAAACAAGACACTTTTCCCGGGTGACATGCGCGAGCTCGCACGTCCTTCGCGCGTCCCAGGCAGAATGTTTGCCAAAATGCGAGAACAGGTGCGCGAACTCGCGCGTACTTCGCGCTAGAGCTCGTTTTTCACCCTGTTCCGTTAAGACTTTGGAGAAACGTAAAACATGTTGGTTGTAGACCTTTGAGTTAGCTTTACAACCATATATTATGGAGCCAAAATGGAGTTCTGAGCAAAATGTTATATCTATTTTACTAGACAGTGTGCAATCTGCCTACTGGATTCTTTGTTCGCTCTAACTATCATCCGTTGACCCCCAAACACGATCCCGGCTTAATTCCTTGAACTTTGACTCAAACTGTAAAGCTCCAAATCACTTGAATTCATTCCATAACATCTACATAGCTTGGAATCACTCCTACAAGGCATAAAATACACCATTAGTGCAAAACACTAGTGATTAAAGCTCAAACTCAATTAAAGTGCAATAAGTTAGAGTGTAATAATCGACTAAAATACGTGATTATAGCCTATCATCACCATACGCACACAACTGATGGCCAGCTACTATTTGAAATTCATAGGTTACTGGGACTTTGGGCAATTACCTACACAGTTCAGTAATGTATTACACCAAGAGAGGTCAACAATATCACCATTTGAGAGGATCAGAATACACGAAGTGATCCACATAATGCAGATGTTTGCACGTATTAGCGAGTATGGGAGAAGTTGTGCTCAACATAAGAATACGCTCTGATTTTCTGTCCTTCTAAGGGTAAAAATTTGTGCTCAACTCAACCTGAGTACCCAACTCTTGCTGCACGGCCCTCCAAAACTGCGATGTAAACTGAGTACCTCAATCTAAAATGATGGAAACTAGGACACCATGCAGGCGAACAATCTCTGGGATATAAATCTCAGCTAACCGCTCTAAAGAATAGGTAGTACACAGGAATTAAGTGCGCGGACTTTGTCAGCCGATCCACAATCACCCAAATAGAATCAAACTTCCTCAAAGTCCGTGGGAGTCAAACTACGAAATACATGGTGATCCGCTCCCACCTCCACTCTGGAATATACATCTGCTGAAGCAAACCACCCAGTCTCTAATGCTCATATTTCACCTGCTGACAATTGATGCATCGAGCCACAAACCCCACTATATCTTTCTTTATTCTTCTCCACCAGTACTGCTATCTCAAATCTTGGTACATCTTCATGGCCCTGATTGATGGAATACTGCGAGCTATGGGCCTCCTCCAGAATCAACTCCCAAAGTCCATCAACATTGGGCACACATATCTCGCTCTACATTCTCAATACCCTGTCATCACCAATAGTCACATCTCTGGCATTGCCGTGCTGAACTCTGTCCTTGAGGACAAAAAAATGAGGATCATCATATTGGCGCTCTCTGATACGATCAAACAGGGAGGATCGAGTAACCACACAAGCTAAGATCCGACTAGGCTCCGAAATATCCAACCTCACAAACCGATTGTCCAAGTCCTAAACATCCACTGCGAGAGGTCTCTCTCCAACAGGAATAAATGCAAGACTGCCCGTACTCATCGCCTTCCTACACAACGCACCAGCCATCATATTGGCCTTTCCCAGATGGTACAAAATAGTAATATCATAGTCCTTTAGCAGCTCCAACTATCTCCGCTGCCTCAAATTGAGATCCTTCTGCTTGAACAAGTGGTGGAGGCTACAATGATCAGTAAATACCTCACAAGACACACCATTGAGATAGTGCCTCCAAATCTTCAATATGTGAACAATGGCACCCAACTCAAAACCATGAACATGGTAGTTCATCTCATGGGGCTTTAATTGATGAGAAGCATAAGAAATCACTATACCCTCCTACATCAACACACACCCAATACCGACTCTAGAAGCATCACAATATACTATATAAGAACCCGAAGCTGATGGAAAAACTAATACTGGAGTTATTGTAAAGGCAGTCTTGAGCTTCTGAAAGCTTGCCTCACACTCATCTTACCCCATGAAAGGAGCACCCTTTTAAGTCAATTTGGTCAAGGGTGATACTGTAGACAAAAATATGTTGACGAACCGACGGTAATAACCCACCAAACCAAGAAAGTTGCAAATCCTATGGCTGAGGATGGTCTAGGCCATCTCAGAACCGCCTCTATCTTCTTCGGATCAACCTGAATAACTTTAATGGACACCACGTGCCCCAAGAAAGCCACCAAACTGAGCCAAAACTCACACTTTGAGAACTTTTCATAATGTTTCTCCTCCCTTAATCGCTGCAGTACAACTCTCAAATGCTCAGCGTGCTCCTGCTAACTACGCGAGTACACCAAAATATCATCAAAGAAAATAATAACAAATGAGTCGAGATAAGCCCGAAACACGATGTTCATCAAATGCGTGAACACTGTTGGGGCATTGATCAGCGCAGAAGACATCACAAGGAACTCACAATGACCATATCGGGTCCTGAAAGCTATCTTAAGAATGTCTGAGTCCCAAATCTTCGAGAGGTGATACCCTGACCGGAGATCAATCTTGGAGAACACACTCACTCCCTAAAGCTGGTCAAATAAATTATCAATACGAGGCAAATCATACTTGTTCTTGACTGTGACTTTGTCTAACTGCCTGTAATCAATACACATTCTCATCGTGTTGTCTTTCTTCTTCACAAATAGAACAGGCAACCCCAAGGCGACATACTAGTTCGAATAAACCCCTTATCAAGGAGTTCCTGAAGCTGCTTCTTCAAGTCCTTTAACTCTGTCGGTGCCATGCGATACGGTGGAATAGAAATGGGCTGAGTGCCGGGCACCAAAACAATATCCATGTCTGACGGCATGCCCGACAGGTCTACAGGAAACACATCTAGAAAGTCCCTCACTATCGGGACTGAATCAATTATAGGAGTCTCTGCACTAACATCCTTCACGAAGACCAAATAAGGAAGAAATCCCATCCTAACCATCCGCTGGGCCTTCAAAAATGAAATCACTCTACTGGGAACATAATATGTCGAACCTCGCCACTCAATATGTGGCTCCCTCGGCATAGACAACGTCTCTATCCTAGCATGACAGTCCAAATAGCATGACACGGAGAATCCATGCCCAATATCATATCAAAATCAACCATACAAAGCAACAGAAGGTTTACTCGGGTCTCTATTCCCCCAATAGTCACCACACACGACTGATATACGCTGGCTACAACAGTAGTATTGCCCATCGGAACAGATAGACAAACAAATGAAACAAGAGACTCACGGGGTGCATCCAAACAACGAGCAAAATATTATGACACATATGAAAAGTGGAGCCTGGATCAAATAATACATAGGCATATCTGTGGCAAATTGAGACAATACCTATGATCACGACATCTAAAGCGATATCATCTGGTATGGCTTGGAGTGCATAGAAACGGGCCTGGCCAAACCTGATCGACCTCACCCTCTGCGGCGACCCATAACTGACTGTCCACCACCCCAAGCTGACTGGGTAGGTGGTGAAGTAACTGGTGTTGAAGTCAATGGCTGACTCCTCTACTGAGGCGGACCCCTAAGACGATGAGGACACTGCCTCAACATATGCCCCAACTCTCACAGTGCTCATGACGAGGACTAAAGGGAACCCCTAGCACCCAGATGACTAGCAGAAGAACCAAGCATGAATGAGCCCTTGACTGATAGAGCACAGGATGAACTCTAGGCTGGAAGGGCACTAAGTGAAGAATGGACCTGATGAGAACCGTGAGAACCATGGCTCGATAATGCACCACCTTGAAATGGGCAAACTAATTGACCATGTCTGAATGGACGGCATCTGCCGTGCTGGAACTGGTCCCATGAGGGGCACCAATGAATCAACCCTGTCCCCAAGGCCTCTTGGCCTCCCTCTCAACCCTCTCCTGATAATGAACCATCTCAATTTGTTGAGCAACGTCGACAACCTCATCAAACGTAGCACCAGACACCCTCTCTCTCATCATAATCAACCGAAGCTGATAACGGTGGCCATCTATAAACCTCCTGATCCTCTTTCAGTCTGTCGGAACCAACCAATCCGCATGATGAGCCAACTCGAAGAATCGCATCTCATACTGTGTAACAGACATGTCACCCTGATGAAGCTGCTCGAACTGGCTACGCAGCTTGTCTTGGTGAGACTCAGGTACAAACTTCTCCAGAAAGAGAACGGAGAACTACTGCCAAGTAAGGGGGCTGCGCCAAGCGGCCTACGCCTCTCGTAAGCCTCCCACCAACTAAGCTCAACACTAGAGAACTAGAAAGTAGTGAATGAGACCCCACCGGTCTCCAGAATACCTGCGGTCCGAAGCATCCTATGAATGTTGTCCAAGAAACCCTGTGCATCCTCACCCTCAGCACCAATAAATGACAGAGGCTGGAGTCTCCCAAACCTCTCCAATCTGCATTGCTCGTCCTCTGGCATAACAGGAGCTATATAGTCCTGAGTAGTTATGATGGGCTGGGCTGGAGGTTCCCCCAGCGTCTAAAGTCCCAGAAAAACTTGCTTAGGTGTGCGAGCGGTGGGAGTCTGAGTGCCTCCCCCGGCCTGAGTAGTAGCGGCGGCCGTAGTAACTGAGACCACCTGAGCTAGACCAGTGCACATTGATAAAATCATAGCTAGGGCCTCCTAAAGGCCTGGAATAACAATAGGCACGAACAATGCCTAAGTTGTACCTCCTGGAGCATCCACAATTAGGACCTGATCATGAACTAGGGCGGCTGGTGGATCTGGAGGTGCTGCTCTAGCTGTTGTGCGGGCTACATCCCTGCCCCTACTACAACTTCGACTGCAACCTCGGCCTGTGGCGGCCCCGACTGAAGGTACTAGTGGCCGTTCATCCTGACGGTAGCACGTGTCCTCACCATCTGTGAGAGAATAGAAAAACAAAAGTTTAGTTACCAGAATCACCAAATTCGCACGACAAGAATTTAGGATGTGATGTTTTTCTAAAGGTTCTACAGCCTCTTGAAGATAAGTACAGACGCCTCCGTACCAATCAGCAAGACTCTACTAAACTCGCTCATAACCCGTGAAACCTATGTAACCTAGGCTCTGA
Source organism: Nicotiana attenuata (assembly GCF_001879085.1). Taxonomy (NCBI): domain Eukaryota; kingdom Viridiplantae; phylum Streptophyta; class Magnoliopsida; order Solanales; family Solanaceae; genus Nicotiana; species Nicotiana attenuata. Next base: position 496,375 of record NW_017670281.1, read on the forward strand.
TACCAACTAGTCACGACCCCAAAACCAACCCGATTATGATGGCGCCTATCATGGAACTAGGCCAGCAGGCACAATCCCAGAACTAAGACAATTACAGAGGGGAAAACACAAATATAACGGTGGCCCAAGTTTAGATGAAGTTTTGAAGATTGACAAAATGAACTCAGTCATGGACCAGGTCCATCATGTGAGACACACTGCTGATATAGTTATACATGCGACATAAGTGCGAAGAAGATAAGTCTCAAGGGTTAGCAACAATATCTTCTGAGTTGATCGAAAAGGTTGCATAGGTAAGGAGTTGAAGTCTCCTTATGTAAAGAGAACTATATCCGGATCAAGAATGAAGATTGGAGTTAGAATTGTTCTAGGACTCGAATTTGATGAAGGATCAACAATTCGAGTTTTAATCAAACTCTGATTACTAACTCTATAAATAATAATGATTGTTCTCTTTTACAGGTGATTGCACATACGCAGAAGTTAAACTAAATTGAGAGCAAAAGAGCTAGAGAGCAAGGCGATTTGGCAAGCAATTTGTGTGTGATTCGAGTGTGCAAATCTGAAGCTACATGAACCAGAGTGAAGAACCAATTCCATTGTGTCTTTCTTTATTTCTAGTTCAATTGTAATAGGTGTTTTCATATTGTACCTTTTGGCTTTATCTAGAAGCAATTGTATTAGGTACTTTGAGTATTCAAGTTAGAGTTACTTGAAGGTGCAGTTGAGGCTGTGTGCTAAACTGGGATTAGAGTTTAATCCTTAGGTTTACAAAAGTTTTGTAAAATGTCTGTTTTTGGCTTAATGATTTTAGTGGAAGTTTGGGAAAATCCTACTGAGTAGTAGGTCGTGGTTTTTTAACCTTTTGAGCCAGGTGTTTTCCACCGTAAAAATCTCTGTGTTCTTTATTTTATGCACTCTTAATTCCGCAAACAGTCATAGTAAGTACAGCTAGAAGAACCAGGTTCTTCTAGTGCGAAAATTAGGTACCACACAAATCACCCCCCCCCCCTCTTGTGTGGTATTGACGTTTAGAACATCAATATAATCTAATGAAAAATGTGGTAGAAGAGTAGGGCTGCAATCACTATGCAGCTACCTTGCCAACTCATAGTATCCGCGAGAGATAAAGATTAGCGCTTGCTATCACGTCCAACAACCCCTCGATCTGCACACAAGGTGCAAGGAGTAATGTGAGTACGCCACTCAGTAATTAATAAAGTTAAATAAAGACTGAGTAGTAAAGAAACACAAAAATCCACGTCAAGAAATCACAGAAAATAGAGCATGTTTTCAAATTGGTATATGTGTCAAATCATCTCGGTTAAAAATCTAATTTTGTGAAAAACCATTTGAAGATTTTTTTCAAACAGTTTCAACAGAGGTTCAATGAGATTAAGAGTAAAAGTGATGAAAATCATAAATACCCCTCGGGCAAAACAGTATCATAAACCACCCCTCGGGCATAACATCACTTAGAATCACCCCTCGGGCCAACCCAACAATCACTCATAATCGGCCCTTGGGCATAACATGAATCAAGAACATCCCTTGGCAACATCATAATCACTTACTCAGGGTTCCCGCGCTCACTGAGGGTGTACATACTATGAAATGGGCTCTCTACAGCCCAAGTGCTATAAAAGCCACCTCTTGGCATAATTAATCAGTTCTTTTGCCTCTCATATATCATAAATATGTAACAACAGCTGCACGCATAGCTCGATCCCACGATATCCTCAAAATACAGGCCCTCGGCCTCACTCAGTTAGGAACCTTCAAGCCACTTGGGCTATCAGAAAAATAGGGTGCTCGGCCCAAAAATATAATTTTAATGCATAAAAAATGGAGTAATAAATACTAGTTATGAAAATCAGTTTAAGATAGCATGACCGAGTACAGATATTAAGTCAAAACAACTGAGGAAATAATTTTAAAAGGCCCCTAAGGATCCAAACAGCCTGCACGACGCCCAAATATGGCATTATTCCCAAATTATAGTAAATCCTTTCTGAAACAGAAAAGTTTCATATAGTTTCCAAATAAAAAATGCCATCTTAATAGTTTCCACAGGAGTGGAAAAACTCGAAATACCCAACGATGCACGCCACAAATTCGCTTGTCATCTAGCATGTGCGTCACCTCAAAAATAGTGAAACGATGTGTGATCCGGGGCTTCATACCCTCAGGACAAGATTCACAATCATTTCTTACTCGAACCAAGTCAAATTCTCTCTCTGTGATGTCCTTGCCTCTTGAACTAACCTCCAAATGCCTCGAATCTAACCAAAAGCAACACAATATGATCAATATAGGCCAAGGGATCAATAGCAAAGGAAAAACTATCAAATTTATAAAAACCCAAAAATTTGTCCAAACCCGCCCCCAGGCCCACGTCTCAAAATCTAAAAAAAAATCACAAAAACTAGAAACTCTTTTCACTCACGGAGTCTATACATACCAAAACCACCAAAAATCCGACGTCAAACGGCCCCTCAAAACCTTAAATTAGTCTCTCCAGTTTTCAAGCCCTAATCGCCTCAATTTTTAAATTATTTTCACTAATTTCATGCTTAAACAACTGAAATTGGCAATAATCAAAAGTATTAAGCTCAAAAAACTTACCCCAATGACTATCCCATTGGTTCCCTGCTTCAATTACCCTCCCAAAACCTCCAAAATCCTCCAACATCCAAAGATTCGCAAAGGGCTTCCTTAAATACCTTCTGCTCAGGGGTCTCGCACTGCGGTCGATTACCACGCGTTATGCAGGATTGCTTCTGCGGTCCAACCAACCACATCTTCGGTCTTCACTTATCCTCCCTTTTCCGCATTTGCGGCCCAATTCCCGCACATGTGGTCTTGCAGGTCCGCTCCTCCTTCTGCACCTTCGACTCCTAGCTTTAACTTGTCCGTGGCCGCTTTTGTGAGCCTTGCACTTGCAGTCCCCACTTCGTAGGTGCAGTTATGACAGAATCAGCAGCTTCAGCGGCCTTACTAAAGTTTCCAAACTCCCCGATAACAATCTGTACTCAACTCGAGGCCCTCAGGACCTCAACAAAAAACCAAAAAAGTCACATATCACCAATTCAAATTATTCAGTCCTTCGGAACAACATCAAAACACCAAATCACCGTCGGATTCATGCTTAAGAACCTCCAAACTTCCTAATTCCACAATTCAATGCTAAAACCTACCAAATCACCTCCAAATGACCTGAAATGTTGCGCACACGACGTAACAATTACACTACGGAAAAATTTCCAGAATTCCATTGCGACCCCAATATCCAGAT
>NW_017670281.1:499694-524176 GCF_001879085.1 Nicotiana attenuata
GGGGGGGGGGGGGACGGGCGTGTAACTCATAAAATGACCGGCCAGATCGTTACACGACATTACCCATAGTGCTTTAATCCTCACAATCCCTTAACCAATGATAGTAATATGCAAAGAACGCGTGGAAACACTCTTTGTGCTTTTCACTCTTCTTCACCAAGTAACAACAATAATCCATGGTACCAATTCGAACCAAAAACTGATTACACATTCATCCCCGAGTCCGATTATATGGTTTGTTTAGAAATCCCCTAATATTCTATCATGAAATCCATAGATTAAAGGTTAAAATCAATGGGTGATTACGAAAGTACATAAAATTTATTAAAATTCATTAACCAATAAAGTTGGGATGAAAAACTCCTCAAAATCCCATCTAGGACGAGCTCTAGCTTTCAAAAATGGTGAAAAGTGACCAAATCCCGACTTTCAACTTTTAAATAGCTAGTCATGAAGTGTTCTTCGCGTTCGCGAAGAGCAGTGGACAATTGGATTTCACGTTCGTGAATATATCCCGAGACAAGCCTTCACGTTCTCCACCTTTTGATCGCGTTCATGAAGAATGATCATCGTGCCTCCCCCAGATCTCTGCCAATGCATCGCGTTTGCCAAGGGTGAGTCACGTTCGTGAAGCATAAGCCCTTAAATGCTTAACATTCATGACCTACCTCTCGTTTTCGCAGAAGAGTAACCAACCCCCAACCCATGTTTCCCCCTTAGTGATCGCGAGAGAGGCTTCACAGTTGCTAAGACCAACACTTTACAAACCAAAACTAGTAGTCCTCTAAGCTCAAAAATGGTCCAAAGCCAATCGGTAACTCACCCGAGCCTCTAGAGATCATATCCAAACATGCACACAAGCTTAAAAATATCATACGAACTTACTCGCACGATCGAAATACCAAAATAATATCTGAAACCACAAATCGGACATCAAAACACATGAAATTAAAACGGAAACGTGTGAGTAGCTATAAACACAACCAAGTGTCCGATTCCTACGAAACCAACTCCAAATTTTACCAATTTTTGCTAAGTTTCGAATAGCAAACAGGCCTATTCCAAGTCCCAAAATCAAAATCTGGAGCCGATAAATATAAATTCAACCTACATTCAAACCTAAGGATTTTATAAGCATTCAAATTTCAAACATTCGGCAAAATAAGTCAAATAAACCTAGGGACTTTCGAATTCAATTTTGGGCATACACCCAAGTCCAAATTATAATACAAACCTACCGGAATCATTAAAATGTCGATCCGGCGCCATTTATCCAAAATGCCTACATTTAATAGAAGAAAGTTATACTTCAAATTAAGTCCAAACCATTGGTGATTAGTGTTTTCACTCATGAATAATGATTAATAGGCAAAACCCTTTTGGAATTAAATTTCCACACTTAGATCATAAGTTCTCTAGTTACATTATAATTTTAGTTATTTGCTTATAGACTGTATTTTTCCTATTTTTTTGGCACCAAATTTGGGAGGTGGTGCACCGTCACCAGTTGAGCCAAGAAGATCTTTAGATGAAAGTAACAATGATGATCGTCCAAGTGTGGTGATTATTTTGTATGATCTACTATGAATCTTTTGGATATTATTATTGAAATACTCTGTGAAACATTAATATTTTGATGAGGTAATTTTAGTATACTTGTGTTTTATATAATGATATTTTTCTTATTTAATATTCTATATTGCGTTAAGATTATTGTGAATTGTTATAGAGGTTTCAATGCATATCATTCATTAAATAGGATTGTCAATATAAAAAAATAAATTGTAAATATTATGGAACTGCAATACTAAAATTTTAATATAATGGGGCTTAAAGGCGATTTTATGAAACTAGGGCGGTTTGAAACTGCCATAATAAGCAACACAAAAATCGTTTTAACCATTATAATATAGCAGTTTTTTAATGTCATTATGACAGTTATATGGAAACTGCCATAATATAATTTTGCCGGACGGGATTGTGGCGCTTACAGAAACCACCGTTAATGCGTATTACGACAGTTGTGGACCACCATTATATGTAAAAATAATCACCATAATAACATTGTTTTTGTTTACTGTGAAAATGGTAACAACAATTAAATTTGTAAATGAGATTCTAAAAATACATAATCTATTCCCGAGCTAGTTTGAAAGGGTGATTAGTGCTAAACATGGAGTAAAACAGTAAAGATTGAGCTAACCAAAGCGATAATCGGACCTGTCAGGGATGTTCCCGAGCTTAGGACAAGCCAATAGATACCTCGGGCCTATCGAAGGTAACCTTATCGAGGGTAATCGGGAAGGGAATAACAGATAAGTATGTACATACAAGGCTTTATACCGTCAATCTTGAGCTAAATGACGAAGAACTAACGAAGAACAAACGAAGAACAATAAAATGCTAGGGCGACCTAGGGGTCGAAGAACACTAGTAATTTAGAAGAAAGAGAGAGAGAGAGAGAGAGAGAGAGATATTATTGCTTATTGGAGAAGTGGAGCAACATCAGTCCTTTACAAGGTTGTGTGAGTCCCCCTTATATAGGCGAGGGGACGCGGTAAAATATTCATATATTATTTACAATGGTAGAAAGATGGGATGGCCTATTGCTCATCATTTCAGTAGGGTACAGATAGACCGGCCCTGTCAGGTGTAGCCATGCGCTCCAAAGTCATCTTCTCTTACCCTTACCTCGAGCCCTACTTCCTTTGATTCGGACCTCGATGAGCCCGGAGGTCGGGAACTCGATCAGTTTTATTGTAGTGCATGTCTCATAGGGAAACACAAATAGGGGTGTATTTAGAGGATTTATACTTTCATGTGCTTCACGCCTCGAACTTGGGCCTGAACGTCAAAAGGGTACCCGTTGTCTTACTACTATGACCGAGCGAACCAACTGGCTGGCTGAATCAACATGTGATATCATAACATACTGAAAGCGGAAGATAAACTAACACATGTTGATACACTGAAAGTCTGAATGATATAAATTAATGTTCAGAAACACTAACATAAGTCTGAAGTATATTTGTAGTTAACATTGCTTAATATGAAAAGCCTGTGACTCTGTCACACTGTTACTCTAGTCTATGAAGCCTCTAATAAAGTACTTAAAATACTAACTATCTGTAAATACTAGAAGACTGAAAGGTAATGGTAATACTCCGCAAGAACTTGGGCTCGCCAAATAGCTAGTACGAGAATCCTAGCGCTCTGAATCACCAACCTGTAAATCATTACCTGCATCGTGAGATGCGAGCCCCGGGCAAAAGGGGCGTTAGTACATTTGAATTGCATTGGTATGTAAATCAACTGAAAGAAAAAAAAAACTATAAATGCTGAAACTGATACTGAGTTGATAACTGAGAACTGATAATTGATAACTACAGTGATAACTGTTGAAACTGAAACTGAAATGATAACTAACTGATAGTTGATAACTGATATGATAACTGGTAACTGATAACTGAACAAAAGAATAAGGATATGAATACTCCCTCTTATGAATGATGAACAACCTGTTTATCTGAATAAATAAACTGCGGCCTCAGGCCCAATATACATGTGCACAAACTCCAGCCTCGGTCATAAGTATATGTGTACATAACAACGACCTTAGGCCCAAAGATGCATAAAACATTAATGCGGCCTCATGCCCAAAGATGCATAAAGCATTAATTGCGGCCTCAGGCCCAAATATGCATAAATAATTAATTGCGGCCCCGAGCCCAAATATAGGCGTTCAGCATTCAGGGATTTAAAAATAGAAACTGAGAATCGTACTATAATACATGAGTACACAGTGAATTAAAAGACTTAATTTCTCGCTATCGAGACATTCCGGAAGCATGTATCGGGATCTCGAGGGTAGGAGCCCGTGGTCTCGCCCTCGACCCCGGGGGTTCGTCAAAGCCCGACTCGGTAGAAGCAAAGAACGAAGCTAGGACAAAGGAAGAAGCCCCACGGGCGCACACCTATATCTGACAAAACCGACCTATCTAGAGCCTATGCTGTGGCATCATGTCAATCCATCCCATCACATACTTTGAATTTATTATCCATGTACTTGTAACCGAGATTCCTCTCCTATATAAAGGGGACTCGCCCCTCCTTGCAGAGGGTTGGCTATTGCTCCATTTATCCACAAATGCAATAATCTCTCTCTCTCCCTCTCTCTCTCTCTCTCTCTTTCTCTCTCTCTCTCTCTCTCTTTTCTTCTAAGCCATTTGTTCTCATTAGCCCGAGGCCACCTCGTGTTCATTATTTTTTTTACCTGTTCTACAATCGTCTAACTGTGTAACGGCCATAAAGAGGCTTACGTAAAGGTACTTATGTTTGTTATCCCTTCCCCGACTGTCCCTGATAGCACAATCCTGGTTCGAGCCTCGGCCCCGCATCCTCCATCGACCTATTCCGCGTCCGGCCAGCAGGCCCCTTCGATTTTCTTACTGATTCATCTTAACTCATATTTCATCGTTACACCGCGTAATATCAATACAAATTTCCCTCATAACTAGCTCAAGAATAGATCACGTATTTTGAGAATCCCATTTATAAATTTAGTTGTTGTTAGCATTTTTACGGTAAACAATTTTGTTGATACTTAATTTTTTCCTGTATATTTTTATATGCAAAATACTTTCAAAATAGTATATGTATGCATATATAAGTGTGCGCAAATGTTTTAGTATTTTTCCTAATTTTTAAAACAAGATTTTTTTTATCAAATTATTGCCCTATTTTAGCAATACAAAAACGAATAATTATTCCTCAAATTACCAATTTGGTGATTAACTTATTTTATTCTCATAATTATTCCAAAATATAGCTAAGGTAATTTTTATACATTTTTACAGATTTATTTAGTATTTTTTAGGCTAAATTTCACAAAATTACAATATTAGCCTATTTTTAAGAATTAATTGCGTTTATAATTACAAATGTGATTGCAGCAGTTTTAATTTAATATTTATGTATTATTAATTAATTTAGCACCTTTAATTGGTTTTCAGAAATCATTTTACTATTTTTAAAAAATAAAAAGGGAAAAGTGGCTATTTAAAATCTAGCCATATTTCATTTAAATTGTAGCCCAAATCGACCACCCCAATTAACCCAATTTCAATATCAATTGGACCGGCCCTGATCCAAAATTCACTCGCCCATGACCCAACTTAATCCAACCCGCCCGGCTCCCCAATATATGCAGGTCGTTGATCAAATTGATCAACGGCCACGATTCCACCTTTCCTTTTTAATTTCCTAAACCCCCACAACCCTAAATCATTTCACCTGAGATGCCGCCTTTGAATCCCTTCACCCTCTTAAACTCTCTCGAACCTTCTGTGAATTCTAATCGTCTCCTACCACCTTCCGCCGTGAAACCCACCGGAAACCATGGCTTCTCAGGCCATGGGAGTCCTATACTCACCTCCCCTTGCTCTTACACACCTGATACCTGAAGATTCGAGGCCAGACCTCAAAGGTTTTCGCTCAGACCTCTGTCGATTCAAGGTTCTCGGGTCATATCTGGCCTTGCTCCGGCGTACTATAGTTGTTTGAGCCTGGTTCTGACCTCTCTGACTTAGATCGGTGACCTTTTCACAGCCTTTCTCATCCTAGGGTTCTTCTAAAACCCTAACCCTTTGAGATTTTCTCCGATTTTCTTTAGATCTACGAGTTATATGTGCTCTCTTTGAGTTTTCAAATGATTTCACTAACTTTTCTTTCAAAAATTACTTTCAAAACCTTTCTTTTCCGATTTAGGATTTTCTGGAAAATGTTTAAGTGTTTTTATGATTTTCTTCTTTGTTATTCGTGTGTTCTCGTATCATCTCTTGTATGACTATGTTTTCCTACACCATGGTCTTGTAGACTTCTCTACTGTATTTTACCATGTTCGTATATGTTTATCTTACTTTGTTTCCTATATGCTTTTCTGCTATACTTTTCCGCTGTTCATGTGTTCTTCTACTGTATTTTCCTACTACGTTTTTAAGTTTCTTTGTTTGCCTTCTACTGAGCCCTGTTTAAAGTTTCCTCTAAGCATGTTTTTACTACTGTTCTTATCAGTATTTGCCATTATGTTCTTTGAATCCTTCTACTGTGATTACATGTTACTAGCTATCATGTTTTCCTATGAGTTCTGTTGCCGAAGAAGCATGTTCTTTTCTGAAACATCTAAACATGATTTCGATTCAATTGCCTGCCCTCTCATCTTTGCTTTATGGTTTGCTTGAACTAGGGCTTTATTTTGAAACCCCTAATTCTTTCAGACTGACTTTGAGTCTCTGAACTAAGTTTGGACATTTGTTTTCATACAATGCTGAACTTTTTTTTGCTAAGCTCTTCTACACTGGATTTCTTCTACTGATTTACACGAGAGTCTTCTTTCATGCTCACATGCTCCTTATATATGAATGAATTTTCCTCTAAATGGTTTTCAAATTTGCCACTAGTGTAGATTTCCTTTAGAATATAGCTTGATTGATTTCTTTCCATCTTTTACTGATTTCCTATGTGACTCGACTTAGGTAAAACCCTTCTTCATCATTTATGACTTGGTTCATTCATACCAAATTTCAAACCTTGTGATTTACAGGCTGTTAATTGATTCCCTTGCCTTATTTGCACAAACTGTGTATTGTCAAAACCCTGTCCTTAAATAACCTTTATGTATTTACTCTTAATTGCATGCTTTACACAAAGTGTTTATTTAATTCCTTTCCTTAAATGGTTTTACCCGTTTGAATTTGAATCCCTTAATTAAAGGGAGTCTTATGTTATTTATTTACAATTACTCTTCAATTATTTTCTTACCTTATTTTCTCATGACTTTAACACTATAAATACATGACTCTTTAACACAAAGCACACACGATTTTTAATAATCCTCCACTACTACAATTCACTATTCTCCTGAACTCTTACTCTCACATAATAGAACTCTCTGTTCTTGTCTACATTCTGAATTTCACAAGACTACTGCTTTTCCCTATTTGTTTCCTTGAAACTAGTATGTCATAATTTTAATTTTCAGCATCACCACAATGTGTTTACTTACAGCTTTCTACATCTATGTCTTTTTACTACTTCTGGAGATTTAAATACTTAAACTAGCATGTTGGTTTCTTTTGCTTGTTTTGTTATGAATCCCTATCCCTATTCCCCTTATGTGCTTTAAGTTATAGGTTTAAAACATGGCAATATGTGAGTAATTGTATATGGATTAAACTTGATCCCTTAGGGGATCCTGACCTCTAAACAATATGTTCTAGTAGGCTTATGGGTGTGCCAACATCTCTCATTGTTGAGTTATGCCCACTAGCCTGCATTTATCTCTTGATACTCCCCATTCCCTATATCCGTATATGTATTGTCTCCCTTTCCCTTTTCCTCTTTTGGAATTGCACTTGCACTCTCCCTCTTAGTTCCTAAGTTTCTCCCCTCTCTTTAGAGCCTTGACTTGGGACCTTGAGTTCCCTCCGAACTTGGACACCTGAGGGCTGGCCCTTCCACACTGCACTTTGGCTTATGGTGATACATCTGGGTGTAAGTACTGCCCGGAGTTCTTATGAAACTCTTAGGGAACTATGACACACCAAGGCTTTGAATCATGATCTTTGGAGTTGGTTTACTTCATACTTCAGACAGGAAGTCTGAATCAGGCTCTCCTTGGTTGTAATTGTCAATTTTTGATGTGTTTTTTTTTTATTTTCTTTGGATTGTAATAACATTGTAATAATTTTTTGTGGATTCTTAGTGAAAAGGGAGGGCTAACCATGCATGTATAAAAGGGTAGATAACTTGCCTATAGGAATCTGTAATTTTAGCATTTTTCATGTAGCTACCATGCCTGTAAGATTTCTGCATTTTCCATGTAGTTACCATGCCTATATGACTTCTGCATCTTCATATAGTTACCATGCCTATAAGACATGCATTTTTCATGTAGTTACCATGCCTATAAGACTTATGTATTTTTTCATATAGTTACCATGGCTATAAGATTTCTGCATCTCATTTAGTTACCATGTCTATAAGAACTTTTGCACTCTCATTTAGATGCCATGACTATAGGAATCCTGCACTTTCATGTAGGTATTATGTGTATTGCTTCTGCACACACACGTAGAGAATATGCCTATAGGTCCTTCCTGATTCTTGCATACCCGCTTTTCACTAGGAAAACTTTTCTATAGGTCCTAATAACAAAAAAATGTAATCAGATATCATGCAACGCTTAGATATCATGTTGTAGAATTTCTGTACTCTTCTATGTCTATAACAATATTTTAAGTTGGCAAACACATAGAAAGCATGCCTATAGGGGTTCTTATTCAAATCTGAATCGCCTCACTCGTTGGTATGTTTAAAAAACTAGTAGTAATAACGTATTACCAATGGAAGAACTTGCGCTCTTTCTTTTAACTGGCAACTTTCTTTCACTTAAATCAACCTGCAATCAGTTTTCTTCTTTGTTTCTGAAATCAGTAGATATCATGCCTATAGGTTCCTTCTAACACTTAGGAAATCCTTAGGATAAACTTATAAACAAAATCAGATTTTATTCACTACAACCAGCAGGCTGGCCTGATTCGGGCTTCTTATTTGATCTATGTAATAAATTAGTCTGCCTCGACCACTTTTAGTTTTAATTAGACCATAGACAGTAGGCTTAAGACATTCTAAACTATGTGCTTTCTCTGGTTTTAAAGGAGGCCTACTTGAGCCTTATTTGTTTATGTTCTTTCCCCAGATTTGCTATATGTTTTTTGACTGTCGCCTTAGAATTTTTACCTTTGAAACTGTAAAAGCCCAACATCCCTTCCCTTTAGGATTAGTAGTCTTAAATGCCTCCAAGACTAATAGGACAGGGGCGGGTAATAGCATGCAATAAGAAAACGAGACTATTCCGTGCTTTAATACCTTAATGGGGTGGGAAAGGGTAGATATTGATATGATGACCACGCGATAACACCACGTGTATAAGTGATTACCGGGTGTTGTGTGGGGTGATCCATATTACTAATAAACCTAGGACCCCCTTTCCTTTGTTCTTTGTTTCTTTTAAATCTTTTAAATGTTTCTTCTAAATCAACATTTTTTTTAATGCTTTTCGATTTTGATTATTTCTAACCTATAGGTGAAAATCCCCTCTTATTTGAAGCCTCGCATGTCTATATGTTATTTCTACCTTATGTCACAACAATATCTTGGCCGGGAACCACACTAGTGGATTCTGAGGGGTGCCTAACACCTTCCCCTTGGAATAATGTAAAGCCCTTACCCAATCTCTAGTTATCCAAACAAAAACCCTTTTTAGTGTCCTAATGTACTTAAATCATTAGGTGGCGACTCTTCAATTCTCTTAAACCCAATTCCTGAAAGGGAACGAGTTGTCCTCCCAAATGTCATAAACCCAATTTCGCGAGAAAAAGGGGGCGCGACAGCATGGTGACTCTACTGGGGATATCTTTTAGGCTTTTACCATTTCAAGCTATTACTGTGACTTTACATTTCTTATGTGCCTTTATTTGTTTATCTGTTTAAGTATTTAATTCCTTCTCCACTGCAAAAACTGACTCGTTTCTTTGTTTCTTTCTTTTATTTCCTTTACTGCTTTCCTCTACTGCTTCCCTTTACTACTGTTTTAAGTTATGAAGAATTGTTGTAATTATTGCTTTTGTAATGTGCAAATACGTGACAACTTGTTTTAACTATTGTATAAGCATGTTTTCAACATCATATTCCACTCGTGGCAAACAAAATACCATAACAACACTTATAATGAGTTGTTGTGCCCTTCCGATATTATCACCCCCTAAATCCGGCAAAGGCATATTTGCGGTAAAACTAGTCGATCAGCGGTGTCGTCGACAGTTTCGCGCCTTTTGCGCTTAAGTTTTCCGCTCAAGGGTACCAGTCTAAAACCCCATAGAAACCTTTTCTCTTTAAATTGTGCATGCATAATGGTCAAACCTAGCCGACTCAGTTATGTTGTCCGCATAATGACTCTTTAAGATAGCCTTGTCCAAAGTCCACTGGGCTTCCCTGAAACCCAAACGGACCTTATCATGTTCTGTGCATTTATTTGGAGAACTAAAATGCTTTTATGCTAATTGTTGATATTAAATAGTCGAGTCTCGTGGGGGTAAGGGCCTAACCTTTTGTCTTGCAGAAATATGAGGCACGAAGTCCCTAGATTCGGTATGGTCACCAATATCCACCCCAAATTGCTAAGCTGGTGGGAGGTTTCATTCCAGTGATCAGGCTCTTGTCAGGAAATATCTAGGAAATCTACCTTCTCTCCTGGAAGTTCAACCCAACAACAAAATCATAGTAGCTACCACTCTATTCTGGGATAGTGATAGGTCCGTGTTCCGCTTTGGAGACATTGAGATGACACCCCTGCTTGAGGAAAAAGGAGGACTGGCTGGAATACCATGGGAAACTCCGGGTTTGTTAATGCCGGAAAACCGCAAGGGTAGAGGTTTTCTCAAAATGATGGGTCTAAAGAAGAATCTGGACTTGACATGTTTGAAGGAGTCGTACATTCCCTTTGACTACATGTATGAAAGGTACGGTCACAGCAAATCTTACCGTACATATCCTGACGAGTTTGCCCTTACATCATTGGGGCATATTAACCAAAGGGTCTTTTTCATCATGTTCTATTTCTCGGGGATGATAGTGTTTCCAATGAATAAAGCAATAATCCATACCAGGATAGCTATGGTCACCAAAACTCTAATGGAAGGAATTGACGGACAACCGTTCAGTTTTGTGCCAATGATCATTGTAGAAATATACCAAGCCCTAGAAAGGTGTCAACAGGGGACCAAACATTTCGAGGGTTGTAATCTGCTACTTCAACTTTGTCTCATGGAACATCTCCAAAGGGGTGAGTACCGACAGGAAATCCATCGAAGGGATTGGGACGAACATATCGCCTTTCATCATACACAGCGAATGAATTACATGCCCAGCATGTTTGCCCAGCCGAAGAATGCTAGAGAATGGGTCGAACTCTTTGATAATTTGACTGAGGACCGGGTACAATGGATGTTCGAGTGGTTCTCTACTGAAGAATTCATCGTTCAATCTAGGGATGCACCATTTTTGATACTAATCGGTTTGAGAGGAACCTACCCTTATATCCCTGTCAGAGTTATGAGACGGGCTGGTAGGAAGCACGTTATACCAAGGGTCGACAAGATGAATTACTTTCGAGCTAACTTCCAGAATGACGATAGTCCACATATGTGCCAGGCTCAGCATATGTGGCATTGCAAAATTGTCTTGGGAAAGGACACCATCGAACTAGACAGATACCATGCTGGTTGTGCCCCACACTATTCAGGCTGGCTGGAGGACAATCACAACGGTCTGGGTCAACCCGGGTTTGTTTGAGGTCACAAGATCATCGATGAAAAGGCTAAGGCACAGGTCAAGTGCAACCAACTCCGTAACAGGATTTGGGAATGTGAAAATGAGCACCATTAAATACAAGAAGCCAATCAAAAACTAATTGAAGAATGGAAGGATATGGCTGTCAGCACCAACAAACGACTGGTCTGTTTGGAGCCGGGTATAGTGGAACTAAAAAAGAAGTTTCTGAAGAGGATTGAAGACTACCGGATTGCTGAAGGAAATGAAGGTGGATATCTAGCCAGCGCTAACTTGCTACTAGGATTGTGCGAGCTGGGAGAGTTGTTCGGGGGAGCCGACAATGCCGAGTCTGGGGAAGGTTCTTCCGGGACCAAATAGATAGGAATTTCCATTTTTCGCTTTATAAGATGTAATAAGGCCAGTGGGCATTAGTGAGTTTTATTTTTTCTTGTTATTTAGTGTCATTTTGGGATTCGTCTACCTTTCTATCAATAAAATGAGGCATTTAGCATTCTAAGTTCTTCAAATTAACTTGTCGCTAGGCCTACCTCGGGCACAACGAGGTCCCTAAAATTAGGACGCGCTTTATATTTCCTGCACTACGTGTTTAAACATTGCAACCTTTTTTTATATAATCCTCACTGACTTATTTACCTTTTGTTTTACTTTTTTGGTTATTCCCCTCCCCAAAGGTTAATTCGTGAACTCTGGCAACATCATCATATTTTACGAGATCCGGGGGACTTCCACCTACTCATCCTCCCAGTCTTGTTAGACACAAAAACAAAGGGAAAATGGAAGATTCGAACAACTCAACTGAACGGGTAAAGGTCGCTCATGGTAATCCGGTCCCCAAGGAAAATGCATCCCAACTGGAACAAAAGTTGTTGAAGTTTCAGGAAGAACTTGATCAAGTCCGGAATTCGGCAAGTCTTTCGTTTTCCCTCACCACTCCAGAGGTTACTTTCCCAAATACTCAGAATCCCGTACATCCACAAAATGTCCCAAAGCAACAGAACCATCCCACTCTTCACCACAACTGCAATACTTGCCACACTTCCAACAATACTCCACTGCTGATCCCGGAACCTTTGAACTCCACAAATGACCACGGCTACACCCAACACAATACCCCCTTCTACGTGGAGACTCTGCCACACTCCACCCAGCCCAACTCAAGCACACCCGAGTCCAATGATAAGGACTCGCTCATCAGAAATTTGGCCGAAGAGCTTAAAAAGTTGTCACGCCCCAAAAATCGAGTAGCGTGATCGGCGCTCAACCGAGAGAACCCGACTGAGCAAGCCTGCTAGGTTTCATTCTACCCAAACCGATTCATGAATAAATAGGAGATGGACTCCATTAATCATACTTAGTAAGTGTTTTATTAACAACTTCCATTTTATTTCCATTAGCAGCTTAAATCATAAATATCAAAATATTACAAGTGTTATAAATCTTTGCGAAACATCAATATTTCTTTTTTAAATTCCAATACCCGACACTACCCACAACCCGTTTACGTAGCCTCTGAATACAACTGAAGAATAATATAGAAATGCCGGCAACAAGGCTCCGACTATACCTTACACAAATACCAAAATAAGACTCCAGGAACAAAAGCAGCATGAGCCACGCACGACCCCGAGAGGAAAGGGGCTCACCAATACAGCTGACGGAAATTGGAGGACGTGCTATTGTCGGTGGATTGGAGTACCTGCTATAGAACCAGCTACAATCATAACAAGAATGTAGCGCCCCGACAAAAGGGACGTTAGTGCCATTTAATAGCACTAGTATGTATAACTAAACACCATCTAGTTAGAAAGAACTTTCATACAAGAATAAGAAATCACAAGTATAACTCAACATTTTGAACGATCACCACATTATCAAAGAAAAGAATCATACAATTTTCACATCATTTTTCCATAGACACGACTCCGAGAGGAAAGGGGCTCACCAATACAGCTGACGGAAATTGGAGGACGTGCTATTGTCGGTGGATTGGAGTACCTACTATAGAACCAGCTACAATCATAACAAGAATGTAGCGCCCCGACAAAAGGGACGTTAGTGTCATTTAATAGCACTAGTATGTATAACTAAACACCATCTAGTTAGAAAGAACTTTCATACAAGAATAAGAAATCACAAGTATAACTCAACATTTTGAACGATCACCACATTATCAAAGAAAAGAATCATAAAATTTTCACATCATTTTTCCATAGCTTTTAGTTTGGGGCATTCCATAATATTCATCATTTGTTTCCAATACCACCGCTATCTTGAGCGGAGTCCGATCTCGACCCAATCGGCTAGGTTGCCTCATTTGAGACATAAATTTCAATCACAATCACATTTTCCCTTTTTCTGGAATTCATTCACAACACCACTGCTATCTAGAGCGGAGTACGATCTCAGCCCGATCGGTTAGGCTGCCTACCAAGGCATTGTTCCCTTCCCATTAATCAATTCATTTCACATATATCATTCTATAGGCACTTAGGGCCACAACTTATCACATAATTCTTGGCACTAGGCCGCATTTTACATCATTCCCAATTTCAATACTAGCTTTGCCATTTAGGACAGTAGGTGCACACAAGAGCAAATAGAAATTGTAAGTATAGATGATACTCCACATAGATGGAACAATATATACAACTTCAATCTCAATTTAAGGTCTAAGCATTTCAATACATGATTCATATTCCTTGCAGCTTTTCAAGTTATCAAGAATAGCACATTGATCACATTGGAATACATCTTTCACAAATATAAGGTAGCAACCCCATAGTCATGTGGAACAATAATGAATTTAACAATTCAACTTTAATCTTACCGTATTCACACAAACACCGACAAAACTCAACTTCTAAAAGACGGGGTTTTAGCCATACATACCTCAAAGAGCCTTCCTTTAAATGTTTAGAATACACCAACACCTCTAGCAATAACAATCTATAAGGAAATAGCGGAAATCAATTAATAATTAGAAAGATTTCCCATGGTGTAACCCTCTTAGGAATTTCATCAAACACCTAACAAGTGAAGTAGACTACAAGGTTCTACAATGGAAATTCCTTCTTCCTTTATCCAATATCATCAAGAACTACCCAAAATAGTTCATTAATCCCACATACTATAGCTTAGTGTCACATGCATGGCCTATTTCTCACCCCACAATATATTTTTAAACACATAATCTCATATATGAAATGTTAGAAGTAGGACATACCCAGAAGATAGTGAGCTAGAGATTGACATGCTTGATTATTGAGGATTTGTGCAAGATTGGTGATTAGGAGGCTAGGTTCCTCTTTCTCTCTCTAAAATGCTCTCACCTCTCTCTAGATTTAGTGTAAAATAGTCCCAAATGATGCCCCAAAGCTTATTTACCAAAGTTGGTTCGGATATGAAAATTTCAAAAAATGACCCCCGAAGTCAAAAATGTGGTGCCATTATGCTATAGCATAATCGCAATGTGGGCAGCATTCTTGCAGCATAATCGAAATGCGATAGCATAATCGTCAGCATAATTGATTATGCTAACAGCATAATTAACATGCGACAGCATAATGTTTTGCCCGACACTGCTTCACTATGCGACGCATATGCGGTCCGCATGGTTGTTTTGCAATCGCAAATTGGTCGCAAATCCAGCCTTTGGTAATTTGATCATAACTTTGTGTAGGAATGTCAAAATGATGAACGGTTTGAAGAGTTGGAAACTAGACTCGAAGATCTTTCATTTGACAGATTATTCATCACATAAAACCTTATAAATATTTAGATGTGCTCGTTTAAAGTATGGACTAGTGCGAGTACCTTTGGATTCTTAGCCTATTATGAAATTTTCCCCATTTAGCTTACACTTAGGCCTCTCCTTGGACCCCACCTTACTTAATATATGACTCATACACTTGTTTAACAACTCCCATTGATGCCCACCATGTTTATAGCGCATAAACTATTAAAATTAGCCTATGTAGAATCACGAAATCGTAGATTACTTAGAAAAATTTTTCGGGGCCTTACATCCTCCCCCCCCCCTTAGGATCATTTGCCCTCGAATGAGGAGTGGAGTCTGACTTAAATGCTTAACATAATAAATTTCTTTTCTCAACTACCTCAAGTCCCTAAATTTTGACTAACTCCTAAACTTTTCAGAAATTTCAGCAGAGTCTCCTTTGTAACTAGGCCTATCCACCTGTCAGAGAATCACCCAAGACCATCCTAAAAACTCATCCATAGCTCAAAAAAGCACAACAATGTATATACCCATAACACAAATTCTCAGCATCTCAAAAACTACATTATCATAATGACACCTAAACATGGACTGCACAATTTTAGATCATAACACTCATAAGGTACTCTTTTCAAGTAAAAACCAACTGCTATACAATCGAGAGGAAATACCTTTTTTCCACAATACTCTCGGCCTTCAATGTGGCCTCTTATACTTATAGGATTTCCATAACACATTCACGAAAACAACCCTAACCTACAAACTTACCTAACAAGGATGACATCTAGATACTTCGCATAACCTAAGTATCCATTAACATTCATCATCAATAATTTACACCAAGCTGATACACAAATGATCTCCACCTACCTTCTTAGACATAGACATATGAAAACACAAATTCATGAGGAACAACTATGGGGAAACATCACACTCCTAGTGCGGTTTAATGGGAAATGCGCTTACGTACCCTTCATCATCAATTCACACAACAACTACGGGGGAAAATTTTGAGAATAATTGGTTCACCCTCCTGAATTTTAAATCTCTATGCGACCACCCAACTGAACTCGTGGTGACCTTCTCGATTAACCTAAGATGTGCTATAATAAATTGACCATAAAATTACCTACTGAATGTACGTGATCACAGGGTGTCTTTGACACGTTTGAACCTTTGATACCAAATAGATCCAATACAGTAAGGAGCAATGAAGTTCAAGATTGGGCTGGAATTATTCAGAAATCCATTTATGCGCCGAGCAGAGTATTTCATGGGGTTACATACTAAGAGACATTAGGATTTTTATTAATGATGCTGACATGGCTTAGTCCATGTGACTATATCAATTATAAGATAAATGAAGCATGGTGGTAACTAATATTCTTAGATAAGGTGGATACCATGTATGTGAACTTGAGATTTTTAAAGAAGTGACCAAGTAGGATACACTAGTTGTGTCCTTGAGCATAAGGTAAGTGGTTGGGCTCAAATGGTAAGATTCTTGCAACATGGATATGACTGAGGTCGCAAATGAAATACGTGGAATTTGATTTCACTCCTATCAGTAAGCGACACAAGGACTCTTTGCCACAAGCGCATGAGGATGGAAAAGAAGTCATCTACTTATGAGATTATCATATTTCAAACAGCTCAACCCTTCCTGACAGTTGGTCCTATATAAGAGAGCTAAAGATATGACAACTTGTCTTCCAAATAAATATGCTCATGATATGTGCAAAATTCTAAAGGCATCTAATCTCAACCTTTCACGAGTGAAACCACATAGCTAGGACATTCTACCATGGGATGAAATCATGTATTGGTTAGAGGTGTAATGGTTAACGTGTTGCTCTAGGGAGAAAGACAAATGACACTCCTATCCACCCAAGGAGGTGGAATACCAAGGGTAGCAAAGCTCCCCTCACATGACAATGATATAGTAAATTATTCTAGAAGCCGAGTGAGAAGAAGGTCATGTAATCCATCCAATCCGACCCATTTAAGACTTGTGAAAAGGGGACGCACTTTGGTTTGAAACCATGGCAATATATGCTTGAACTTAGGGGAAATAATTACTTTTGGAACCCACAAGACAAGCCCACGTAGCCCTAGAAGATTGATAACAATGGCGAGAAAGTACTTAAAACTATTACGAGTTGGTATAAAACAAGGCCTCAAATGCCTACATGGATAAGTTTGAAAGAATGAGACGTCTTAATGCATTTATCGAGGAAAAGTAACCTGGATTATCTAGTCATAGAGATAAGCAGAGCATGTAAATGGTTGTTAGAAGAACATCTACAAGGAATACGAGCAATATTTATTCTAAAAGGAATATGTCCCCTTCCTTAATGCTACAAGACTTCCTCTTTGATGCCATGAAACGTAAATGAATTTTACAATAAGAGTTATCAGATGAAATAGATAGTAGGGTAGCAAAATTAATGAGCACCATTTGGAACCAACAAGCTTAAACTAAGTCGAAGACATTAGAAGTCTATAGTAAAGGGGGATTTACCTACTTTCAGTGTCCTTTTAGAAAAGGGTACTTGTAGAGTACATAAAATTGAGGTGAACTTAATCGAATCGTATAGTTGGATAACTAGTCGAGACATTGAGATAATATCCCACTGAAGATTACAAGTAAACAACACATGATTCAAGACAAATGAAAAGAAAGTGAGAGAGCCTTATGGAAGTAACCTTTACTTACATTGTAACCACTAGGAATGGTTGTAATATAAAGCGATTACGAGAAGCTACATTTTCTAAAATCCAATTATGTTTAACAACTCTACTTCATAATGAAGCACTACAACACACTTCTACACAACCAGCTATTGCAAACCACATTGGGAGATGCTATAAGACTTGACTGAGAGAAAGGTTTTGACATATGAATGTGTTACTAGGTGTATTTCTCCTTGGTCAACCCAAAACCTAAAGGCGAGAGTTAGACTGATAAGCAGATCGTTGGACTAGTGCATGTGCAGATAATCTATTATCGAAAGGAGATCATTCAATCTTAGTAATTGCGACTTGCTATCAACCCTTGATGAACTTGAAGTGATACGGGAACCGAATGAGATAGTATAGAATAATCATGGAGGGTTTGCAGATGTTCATAATGAGTTCATCATGGATTTTGACTTGAGAACTACCCAGATGCTAATGAAATAGAGAAAAACAAGAGAAACAGACGTTGTGCTATAATAACCCCAAAAGGTGTGCTTGGTCTTGACAGAGAGGCTAGTAGGGGTCCTTACGAGAAAGGAAGTGTTACAATGATTCATAAATGATATGTTCTCTCATGGTAATCTAACAAGTGTGGGGAAACTAGCACAATGAATTCACTAACTAAAGAACACAATTAACACATGTTATGCAGGTGTAAAGAGAAAATAAACATTTGTTATGAGCTGGACATGCTTCTGCTATATTAACTCCCAACTACAATATACGACCATGCCACGAGCAACCATAATACTAGGACAAAGTGAGCTACCTACTGCGGGATGTCCCAAGTGGACACGAAAGTTATGGAGACACAATAGCTTCCTATGATGGGGATGTGAGGATCCTAATTTTTAGAGAGACTCTATGCACACGGTGACCATTTCGATTGACATGCACTCATGTGATAAGTGTTAAGGTATGCTCTTATGTTACTAGGCAGTGAGAAGCTTTCATGATGATATTCGCAAGAGAGTAGATTAATTGTTCAAACCATATAAGCCATATACACATATGAGTAAGAGAGTGACTCGAGAAGGATCGCAACACTGGGATGCTTTACATGGCACTCGACATCACATAGATAAACTTTACGACGGTGCATGCGTAGGCACAAGTTGGCAGATATTGTCCCTTTCAATAAAATATGTTGTAAGAAATTCATCAGGTATAGTCCCTCGTTAAGAATATAGGAGATGAAAGTGGGAAGTATTAATCCTTGAGTTATAACTCCATTCAAGGACGTATTTATAGAACTTAATTCCACAAGGGGTTGTAAATAAGAGGATTTGTAATAGAGTGGATTTACGAATAATACGGCTCCTTCAAGGAGTAGGTACACACAAGTCTTTGTGACTCACATCTTATCAAAACCATGTTTATGACAATTCTTCAATATGGATGTACATATACAATGAGTAGAAATTTTGATTTGACTCACTTAATGACTTTAGGTTGGTAGGGCAATAGCTTAATCAATACTCCTTGACTCAACATCCCTAAGGTGCGTAGGTAACATACTGATATACTACATGATCTGGTGGTGCAGAGACATTAATAGATAAAAGGGTAATCCCCTTAGCAAGAAGTTCTACCAATCTCTCTATGGCTCCATACGTTCTTCTAACAAACGCTTGGGCAATCTCCATCATATTCAATGGTGGGGGCATTCCCTCCTTACTGCTTCCAAAATCATTAATTAATCATCTTAAGATTAAGACATAGAATGGAAATTAGTTCCCTATCTTGAGCTCTACTGCACGATCTTGGAGTATCAAAGAAGGGTGAAATTCCTCAATGTCCGAATAGCCTCCAACTTATAGATGTGGTCAACTACACACCGATAAGAAGGCTCTACTAGACACGGCTCCGAGACATTCTAGGACACGTTAAAACCTTAGGCTATGACACCAAGTTTATCACACCCCAAAAACCGAGGAGCGCGACCGGCGCTCAACCGAGAGAACCCGACTGAGCAAGCCTGCTAGGTTTCATTCTACCCAAACCGATTCCTGAATAAATAGGAGATGGACTCCATTAATCATACATAGTAAGTGTTTTATTAACAACTTCCATTTCATTTCAATTAGCAGCTTAAATCATAAATATCAAAATATTACAAGTGTTATAAATCTTTGCCAAACATCAATATTTCTCTTTTAAATTCCAATACCCGACACTACCTACTACCTGTCTACGGAGCCTCTAAATACAACTGAAGAATAATATGGAAATGCTGGCAACAAGGCTCCGGCTATACCTTACACAAATACCAAAATAAGACTCCGGGAAGAAAAGCGGCATGAGCCACGCACGGCCCCGAGAGGAAAGGGGCTCACCAATACAGTTGACGGAAAGTGGAGGAGGTGCTACTGTCGGTGGACTTGAGTACCTGCTATAGAACCACCTACAATCATAACAAGAATGTAGCACCCCTGGCAAAAGGGACGTTAGTGCCATCGAATAGCACTAGTATGTATAACTAAACACCACCTAGTTAGAACGAACTTTCATAAAAGAATAAGAAATCACAAGTATAACTCAACATTTTGAACGATCACCACATTATGAAAGAAGACAATCATACAATTTTCACATCATTTTTCCATAGCTTTTAGTTTGGGGAATTCCATACTACTCATCATTTGTTTCCAATACCACCACTATCTTGATCGGAGTCCGACCTCGACCCGATCGGCTAGGTTGTCTCATTTGAGACATACATTTCAATCTCAATCTCATTTTCCCTTTTTCTGGAATTCATTCAAAACACCACTACTATCTGGAGCGGAGTTCGATCTCGGCCCGATCGGCTAGGCCGCCTACCAAGGCATTGTTCCCTTCTCATTAATAGATTCATTTCACATATGTCATTTCATAGGCACTTGGGGCCATAACTTATCACATCATTCTTGGAACTAGGCCGCATTTTTCATCATTCCCAATTTCAATACTAGCTTTGCCATTTAGGACAGTAGGTGCACACAAGAGCAAATAGAAATTGTAAGCATAGATGAGACTCCACATAGATGGCACAATATATACAGCTTCAATCTCAATTTAAGGTCTAAGTATTTCAATACATGATTCATATTCCTTGCACCTTTTCAAGTTATCAAGAATAGCACATTGATCATATTGGAATACATCTTTCACAAATATAAGGTAGCAACCCCAAAGTCATATGGAACAATAACCAATTTAACAATTCAACTTTACTCTTACCGTATTCACACAAACACCGACGAAGCTCAATTTCTAAAAGACGGGGTTTTAGCCATACATACCTCAAAGAGCCTTCCTTTAAATTTTTAGAATACACCAACACCTCTAGCAATAACAATCTATAAGGAAATAGCGGAAATCGATGAATAATTAGAAATATTACCCATGGTGTAACCCTCTTAGGAATTTCATCAAACACCTAACAAGTGAACTAGACTACAAGGTTCTACAATGGAAATTCCTTCTTCCTTTATCCAATTTCATCAAGAACTACCCAAAATAGTTCATTAATCCCACATACTATAGCTTAGTGTCACATGCATGGCCTATTTCTAACCCCACAATATATTTTTGAACTCATAATCTCATATATGAAATGTTAGAAGTAGGACATACCCAGAAGATAGTGAGCTAGAGATTGGCATGCTTGATTCTTGAGGGTTTGTGCAAGATTGATGATTAGGAGGCTAGGTTCCTCTTTCTCTCTCTAAAATGCTCTCACCTCTCTCTAGATTTAGTGTAAATATAGTCCCGAATGAAGCCCCAAAGCTTATTTATCAAAGTGGGTTCGGATATGAAAATTTCCAAAAATGACGCCCGAAGTCGAAAATGTGGTGCAATTATATAATCGCAATGTGGGCAGCATTTGTGTAGCATAATCAACATGCGACAGCATAATATTTTGCCCGACACTGCTTCACTATGTGACGCATATGCGGTCCGCATGGTTATTTTGCGATTGCAAATTGGTCGCAAATCCAGCCTTTGGTAATTTTATCATAACTTTGTGTAGGAATGTCCAAATTACGAACGGTTTGAAGCGTTGGAAACTAGAATCGAAGATCTTTAATTTTGTAGATTATTCATCACATTAAACCTTATAAATATTTAGATGTGCTCGTTCAAAGTAAGGACTAGTGCGAGTACCTTTGGAATCTTAGCCTATTATGAAATTTTCCCCATTTGGCTTACACTTAGGCATCTCCTAGGACCCCACCTTACATAATATATGACTCATACACTTGTTTACCAACTCCAATTGATGCCCACCATGTTAATAGCAGATAAAATATTAAAATTAGCCTACGTGGCATCACAAAACCCTAGATTACTTAGCAAAATTTTTCCGGGACTTACAAAGGTTGTCTAGCAGAATTCAAGGCATTGAACGCAGTAAGGGAATTGAGGGGCTAAACTATGAAGATCTGTGCATACAGCCCGATGTCGAACTGCCCGAGGGGTACAAACCTCTAAGTTCGAAATGTGTGATGGAACAGGGGATCCCAGGGTTCACTTGAGAACATACTGTGACAAGCTGGTCGGGGTTAGAAGAGATGAGAAAATCCGCATGAAGCTTTTCATGAGGAGCTTGAAGGGAGACGCCTTATTTTGGTACATTAGCCAGGATCCGAAGAAGTGGTAAATCTGGGTAAACATGGCGTATGATTTTATGGACCGATTCATGTTCAATACGGAGAATGCGCCAGATGTGTTCTACATCCAAAACTTGAAGAAGAAACCCACAGAGACCTTCCGCGAGGATGCCACTCGCTGGAGATCAAAAACTGCTAAGGTCAGACCAGCCTTAGAAGAAGAACAAATGAAGAAGTTTTTTGTCCGGGCTATAGATCCACAATATTATGAGAGGTTGATGCTGATTGAGAATTATAAATTCTCTGATATCATCAAGCTAGGATAAAGGATCGAGGAAGGCATCAAGAGTGGTATGGTTACGAACTTTGAAGCCTTGCAAGCTACCAATAAGGATTTACAGTCTGGTGGTACGTCCAAGAAAAGGGACGTAGGTGCTGTAATGATTGCATAGAGAACCCAATCCCCCATCAAGTATCAAACATACCCAATACCTCAAATCACCTATCAGCCTACCCCAAATTACCAAGAACCCTCACCCTCTTACCAAACTATACCACCCACTTATCAATCATCTCCACCTCCTACATATAAACCTACCTCGCCAAGATATTCCCAATCTGCACATGTCTACCAAGCCTACAATGCTCAACCATCCAACTATCAATCACCTCCCCCATGTCAAAACTTCCCTAGACCTCAACCAAATTTTGACTGTAGACCTCCCAAACAGTATACCGCCATTGCTGAACCAATCGACCAGATGTACGAAAGGCTCAAAGCTGCTGGTTATGTCACCCCTATCCCTGCTATAACACCAGAAAACCCTTCTCAGTGGGTCAATCCAAATAAATCCTGTGCATATCATTCCGGAATGAAAGGACATACCATTGATGAATGCGGCTCTCTGAAGGATAAGATCGAGACTTTGATTGACAATAAGATCATTGTAGCAAAGGAGCCTGCTCCAAATGTCTGGAATAACCCTCTGCCAAACCATAAAGGTGGAGGTGTTCACATGGTCGAGATAGAGGATGATTGGGACCCCATGGGATCAATCGGTTTAATCACAGAAAGCAACAATCCAAAGAAGCCAGTAGTCACTCTATATCCGATTGTGGTCCAAATTCAACCTTCTAGGGATCTGAGGTAAACATGTCCATGCCACTCGATTCTGAAGCACCACCCTCTGCAAAGGCGCTAGTGCCGATTGAGGTTGAGTTTATGTCATCAACAAACACACCTACACCCTTTGAAGTTGCAATTTTACCACCTGAAAAGCTTGCTCCGTTCGAGGTAAAGATAGCATGCCAATTCCAGTGGCAATGTCAGCCATAACACCGTTCCATACAAAGTCTATACAATGGGAATACACAGCCGAGGCCAGAAGAAAGGGGAAGGTCAAGTTCGGTGAAACCGTTGCGGCACTGGGTATGACAAGAACCGCCAGGGTTTATACCCCGAAGAATTTGGATGATTCAAGCAAGCAGGCCTCTATTCGGCCAACCATCACCGAAACTGGGCCCGACGATCTCTGGAGCAAGATACAAGCCAAAGAATACTCAGTCATTGATCAGCTGAACAAAACACCGACACAGATTTCTATCCTTGCTTTGCTACAAAGTTCCGATGCACACAAGAGTGCCTTGTTAATAGTGCTGAGTGAGGCGTATGTACCAAGCAACATCACCGACGAAGAGATGGCTAACATGGTAGGTCTAGAATGCGGTCCACTAACATGGTAGGTCTAGAATGCGGTCCACTTGG
This sequence comes from Nicotiana attenuata, assembly GCF_001879085.1. NCBI lineage: Eukaryota > Viridiplantae > Streptophyta > Magnoliopsida > Solanales > Solanaceae > Nicotiana > Nicotiana attenuata. The sequence goes on from NW_017670281.1 coordinate 523,942, forward strand.
GATGTCTAGAATCCTGCCCAGCTCTTGTGCATCAAACTCCACCTTCACACCTTTCACTATACCGGTCACTCGCCCATTTTCCATAGAGCCATTAGCCATAAATTCAATCAACTCTCTTCTGGCTAGTCTCCCATCCATCTGAAGGACCATGTCCTTCCAGTCCCTGTGCGGCTAAAGCTACCTATCAGTCTAACCATGCCTGGCTCTCCAGGTCTTTCAGCAGCCTTCCCTTTAA